>NC_133666.1:617270437-617444873 GCF_037893015.1 Macrotis lagotis | reverse complement strand
TAAAAGTCAAGATGGTGGAATAGGAGGAAGAAGTGGATCCCACTTCCTCACAAGAACACCAGCAATGATTTAACAATAATGATAAAGCAAATAGTGATCAGGAAATCAAAGGTGAAATTACAGTGGGTTATCTTTTCTGCCCAAGATCATAATTTCACCTATAGGCAAGTGAAGTATGAACCACTGACATGGGTGAACCAGCATCATGGGCTCAGCATCCAGATTGCCATACTACATAGCAATTCCAGAAAATCTAGAGCTGATTGTGTCCATGTCCAGGTTCTTTCAGAGGAATCAGGAGTGTGAACTTAGCACCTGAAGCCCTAAATATAGCGTCATGCAGAGAAGACTTAGTAAACTTAGTCTCTTCCCCAGAACAGTAATATGGGGTCCCCCATGGGGCTGAGATTGCAAACTCACTCCATAGAATTTCTATCTAGAGTAAATTTGGTACTGTCTAGGGGAGAACCTAGACTCAACATGAATAGTTATGGGCAGTATCATCTCTTTCCAGGGATAGTACAAAAATTAAAAATAAAATATCAGCAAAACATCAAAAGATTATCCACTATGACTGGATTGGATTTATACAAGAAATACAAAGTGGATTTAATATTAGAAAAATTATAAACATATGAAACCAAATGAAATCATATACTTATATCAGTAAATGCAGAAAAAAACTTTTGACAAAATATAATGCCCATTCATGTTAAACAAAACAAACCCTAGAAAATACAGAAATAAATGAACCTTTCCTTAACATGATAATTAGTATGCATTTAAAGGCAAGAACCAGATTTGTATGTAATAGGGATAAATTGGAGTCCTTTCCAGTAGGACCAGGGCTAAAATAAAGAAATCCATTGTCACTAACACTATTTGTTGTGGTATTAGAAATGCTTGCTCTAACAATAGCACAAGAAAAAGAAATTAAAGCAATGTGGTTAGACATTGAAGAAATAAAATGATCACTTTTTTTGTTAACAGATGATGTTTCCCTTAGAGAATCCCAGAGTCATTTAAAATTAGCTGAATTACTGATAGCTTAAAGTTGCAAGATATAAAGTATGTCTAAAGTCAGCATTTCTGAATATTAGTAATCAAATCCAACAGGAGGAGATAAAAGGAGAAATTCCTCTTAAAATAATAGAATGTACAAAATATTTGAATTTTCTCTACTAAGATACACATAGGGGCTATATGAATACAAGAATAGAATGCTGTTAAAGGAAATAGGGACCTAAATAGTTGTAGAACTGTTAGTTACTCATGGGTAGGTTGAGTTAATATAATTAAAATGACAATACCACATAGTTTAATTTACTTATTGAGTGCCATATCAATCAAACTACCAAAAAAGATTACTCTATAGATATAGAAAAATTCTAAAGAAATTCATCTGAAGAAGCAAAAGGTCAAGAATCTCAGGGGAAACAACGAAAAAAAAAACATGTGAAGGAAGGGAGCTTAGATCTCAAATTACACCACAAAGAAATAATCAGCAAAACAATTTGGTACTGATTAAAGGAAGATCAATCAGTGGAACAAATGAGGTACATAGCATGCCAAAATAACTGAACTGAATATCTGACAAACTCAAAGACCCATCTACTGATATAAGGATTCATAATTTCACAAACTCTGCTAGGAAAGCTAGGAAAGCCTTCTAGAAATTAAATTTAGACCAATGCTTCACACTACATACCAAGTAAGATCCAATTGAATATACGATTTAGATATAAAAGATCATCTTATAAACAAATTAAAGGAAAAGAGATCTTACCTTTAGGTTTGTGGATTGAGAAAGGGTTCATGACTAAACAAGAGATAGAAAGGATCACAGAAGACAAAAATGATGTAATTTTGATTTCATATAATTGAAAAATTTTTGTACAAACAAAACCAATTAAGTTAAAATTAGAAGGCAAATAGTTAACTGGAGGGGAAATATTTTGCATAAATTTTCATGTTTTATTTCCTGTACTTACAGTGTACATATTTACATGTATAAAATATAAAGAGACAGTTTAATATAATGGATAGAGAACTGGCCTCAAAACCAGGAAGACTGGGGTAGCTATGTGGTACTGGAATAGAACACTAGCCCCTGGAGTCAGGAGGACCTAAATTCAAATCCAGTCTCAGATATTTAATACTTACTTAGTTGTGTGACCTTGGGTAAATCACTTAAACCCATTGCCTTGCAAAAACAAAACAAAAAAAAACAATTAACCCCCCCCCCCAAATAAAACCAGGAAGACTTTTATTCAAGTCCCCCTTCTTGTGGATTTGCTACTCTTTGGCTGTGTGACCTTAAGCAAGTCACTTAATTTTTTAGTTCTCCAGCATCTCCCTACACACACACACGTACACACACACACACATATACACACACACACACACACACACACACAGAGCTGTATGTATGTATAAATACCCATAAAATACATATGTATATAGGCATATATACATGTATACTATGCAATTTATAACTAATTCAATCTATAAGAATGAGAATGATTCATCTGTTGATAAATGATCAAAGGATATAAATAGGCAATTTTCAAGGGGAGAAATCCAAGCTGTCTCTTGTCATATGAAAAAAAATACTCCAAATCATAAATAATGAGATAAAAACAAATTACAATAATTGAGTTTCTACCTCACATTCATCAGAATGGTGAAGTTGACAAAAAAAAGGAAAATGATAAATGTTGCAAGGACTGAGGGAAAGCAATTGTAGGGATAGACTCTTGGTAGAGCTGTATATGGAGAACAAACACTCTGGAAAGCAAGGTGGATCTATGCCAAAAAGTGTACTAAACTGTAATCTTACCCTTTGAGTTCATTACTGGGCTCATACCAGAAGGAGACAGAGGAAAAGATCTCATAGGGACAAAAATATTTGTAGCAGCTCATTCTGTGATGGTAAAGAACTGGAAAGTAAGGGAGTATCCATCAATTGGGTAATGAATGAACAGTTATGACATGAATGTAATTGAATATTATTGTGCTCTAAGAAATGAGTAAAGAGATGGTTTCAGAAAAACTGGGAAATGATATAAAGTGAATAGAATAAGGAAAACAATTAATATAATAACATTAATATTATAAAAATGAATAGCTTTGAGACTTAAGAATGCTGATAAGACAGTGATCAGTCATGATTCCAGAAGAATGCTATTTTCCCCCAGAGACATTATGCACTTGATTTGCATAATGAAACATGCATTTTCCAGTATGACTGAAATGGGTATTCTTCTTCATTATGTGTTTTTGCTGCAAAGGGTTTTTTTTTTCTTTTCTTTTTCTCAGGGGAGAGAAAAAAAGGTTGATAAATGAAAAAAATATAATTAAAAAAATAAGAGGGGCCTGGGTAACTCAAGGGTTAGAGTGCCAGATTGAAATCTAGTGGAGCTCATGTGGGCGTGTGCATACACACACACACGCACACACACACACACGCACGCATGCACGCATGTATATCTTCATATACATATATACTTGTATGACCACTTATATACAGAATAAAAGCTGTTGCTGATCTCCACTGATCAACCTATCAACTTGCTACTTTGACATATTTTAATAAACTCTTTTAATTCTCTTTGCCCTGAATTTTGTCTCCTTAATCAAAGTGAAAGCCAGGAAAAAAAATTTCCTTTCAATACTCTGCTATTCCCTGCTCCTGACTTTAGGCAGTTACAATCACAGCTTCTAGACAGTGCATGGGGATGAATGATAACAGGATTAAGAGTTGAAAAGGATATGTGGAATTGTGAAATCCAACCCACACATTTTACATATGGGTAAACTGAGACCCAGAGGAATTGATCTGACTTTGTAAATCTTAAAGAGATCCAGTGCGTCTTAGTAGAAACAATGTTGGATCTGTTCTGTTTGTCATAATTAATCAAAAAAGCATTTATCAGTCCCTTATAGGTCAGAAATTTATAAGTGATGGAACTACAAATATAAAGTCTCTTCCCTCAAGGAAAATATTACCATATCAAGGAGACAAAAATAAAAATATAGAGAGAGGCAGTGTCATTTAGTGGATAGAGAATAAACCTAGAAGCCAGGAAGATCTTGGGTCAAGTTCCACTCCTTGGGGCTTTGCCACTCTAGCTATGTGACCTTAAGCAAGATACTTAGCTTTTCAGTGTTCTAGGCTAAGACGATAAATGGCAGACAAGATGAATTAGTGAAGGGAGTTTGCTTTCTAGGTGTTCCCTATAGCAAGGAAATCTCATGTCTGGTCTTTAACCGTAGCCCAATGCAAACTATATTGTATATCCAAAAGATTTTAGGGAGTGGTGTTGAAAGGAAAACTTTTCATTTGGGCTTTCACCCTAATTAATGAGACAAAACTCAAAGCAAAAAGAATTGAAAGGATTTTATTACAAGTAAAAGGAGTAACACTGAAGATCTGCAGTGGTTTCAAGTATGTGTGTGTGGGGGGAAGGGAGGGGCAGCTTTTATAGGTAGTTTTAAGACAATCGACATAGGTCTGCCTTAGAAAAAGAGGTTAGACCCTTGAATCTCAGTTCCTCTTTAAGATAGCAAGAAAGGAACAGTTTGCAGGTACCAGTAGATGACAGAACAGATGATACAAAGAGCTACAAACTTAGTATCTCCTTCCCCATCAAAGCCTCCTCCAACACTGATTGATAAATAGGACTGGAAATGATGGGATGCCCAGTCAAAATAACTTTCAACATTGGGGAAGACACTTGTTCTTGTGATCATAATTTAATTGCTTAACCTTTCAAAATCTCTTTTCTTATTTGTGTCATTCTTTTTCATTGTTTTTGATATTAAGATGATTATGATCAAAGGATTTGGCAATTCCTATTTTGTTATTGACGTGTGAATGGTAATTATTACATATCCTTATGATTATTAAAATAATTATTATTCATGATCTTAGGAGGATGATCTCTAAAGTCTCAGCTAGGAGTCCTATAACATAATCCTTGTCATCTACAACCTATTAACCTCTTTTTGTTGTTGTTAGTCATTTCAGTTGTGTTTGCCTCTTCATAATCCCATTTGTTTTTTTGTTTGTTTTGTTTTGTTTTTGGCAAAGATACTGGAGCAGTTTCCCATTTCTTTCTCCAGCTCATTTTACAGTTGAGGAAACTGAGGCAAACAGGGTGAAACAATTTGTCCTAGGCAGTGGGTTTTAAAAGAGTACTGGATCTAGAGTCCAGTAACCAGACCAGAACACTGGCTGTGATACTGTCTGGGCAGCTGGTGGTGCTGTGTTCAAATGCTACCTCAGGTACTAATTATCTGTGGGACCTTGGGCAAGTCACTTTGTTTACAGTTTCCTGAGTTGTAAAGTGGGAAAAATAAATAGAATCTACCTCCCAGGGTAGTTTGAGGATCAAATGAGAAAAGATTTGTAGAAGCCCTTGACCTAATATGTACTTTATAAATGATTTTCTTTTTTCTTTCCCCTATCTGTATGACCTTGAATAGTTTACTTAACCCACAGACTAAATTGCCATATATGTGTATGTGAATATATATATATATATATATATATATATATATATACATATATATGTATATTATGTAAAAGATTGTGGGTGTGTGTATACATTCTGATCATCTGAAGAGTTTAAAAGGATAAGTTTTTTGTTGGGGTTTTTGATTTTAGGGAAGGACTCTGATAATACCCCCTGAATAGGTCCACACAACAATGTGGAGTCTGTGTTGTCTCATCTAAATGACTGGCATCCATCCTACCTTTTCCTTTGTTCTCTGCTTCCCTCTGCTGTCAATTTTGAGGATTTACATTTCTAGCTCCCAGGCTAGTCTGGGTAAGTCACACTGCTCTGGAATTTTTAAATTTTTATTGTGAGTATTTATAATATTGAAATGAAGAAACATTACAAATCAGGACTTGACATTGTTTTGTTGATTGTCTAAATTTAAGAACGTGATGAAAAATGTTCATAGTGCAATTTCAACTTAAAGGTGTGTTTGTGGGTACATTTTTTAAAGCGTGATTGTCAGAACTTTTACTAGCCTATCTTTGACTGGGAGATACCCCAGAGACCGTCTAATTCATCCACTGATTTTACAAATGAAGTGAAAGCCTTGCAGTCAGGAGAACCTGAGTTTAAATCTGTTCTCCATGCTAACCAGTTATGCAATCTTGGGCAAGTCACTTAATGCTGATTGCTGCACATCCAAGGCCACCTCCAGTGCTCCTGATTCATATCTGACCACTGGACTCAGATGACTCTGGGGGAAAAAGTGAGGCTGGTAACTTAGCATAGGCCACTCACCCCCCCCCCACTCAAATCTAATTCATGTGCTTGTCATGGCATCACCTCCCTGATTTCATGGTCTTCTTTGAGACCAAAGGACAAACAACAACAGAAGAAGAGACTGAGGTTCAGGGAGTTTAAGTGAATTTTCTGGAGGTTCTATAGTTAAGTCAGTTTGTGAGTCAAAAACCATTTATTGAGTACTAAGGTATAACAAGATGGGAAGGGGTCAAATTATGAAGGACCTTGATTGTCAAATAGAGGATTTTATTTTTGATCCTGGAGGTGATTGGGAAACTCTGGTACTTATTGAATAGAGGATAATTTATCCAAGGTCACAGTTGAATCCAAGTCCTTTGACTACACAGTCAGTGATCTTTTCTGTATACCATATAACATTAGACATCACGAAGGAATGAAAAAAAAATTAAGCTTTGTATTAGGTACAAGGAAGTTAGGTGGTGTAGTAGATAAGAATACAAGGGCTTCAGTCTGGGAGACCTGCTTTCTAATCCAATCTCAAATATTTACCAGCTGGATGACTCTGGATAAGTCACTCATCCCTATTTGCCTTAGTTTCCTCATTTTTAAAATGATTTGGAGAAGAAATTACTCTAATATCTCTGCTAAGAAAACCCCAAAGGTGTCACAAAGAGCTGGGAATGACTAAAAAAACAGCTAAAAAATAACAAAATTAGGTGCTAAATCACTAAAAGTGGAATTTCAGACTGGAAAGTTATAGTTATGGTTAGTGTAGCTGTAGCAGAACAGGGGACATTCTTTCCTCTAACAAGGGCAATATTGATTTGATTATGTTTCTAAAACTGGATCTGGGGAATGGAAGAAGAATAGAGAATGCAAATGTGTATTCAAGGTGGTTGGCAAGGGAGTTAAGGGAAGCATAGTGGAGCACTTCTAGATAGAATGAGCCAAATAAGCCACTCACAAAATAATGGGTTATTGAAGGTATGAAGTCCAGATGCTCTAGGACCAAAGTTTTGATTCTTTGAAAGTACTTATGTAGTAGGTTTCTCCTTCCTCCTCCTATTTGTTACTAATTAATTAAGTTCTCATGGGAGCAGAGCATCATAGACCTAAGACTGAAAGGACCCCAAAGGCTAACTAATTCAATCCCCTCATTTCACAGATGAAAAAACTGAAGCTAGTGGAGGTTAATTTACTTGCCCAAAGCCACACAGGAATCAGAATAAGGATTAGAACCCAGGTCCTCTGACAGCAGATTCAACACTCTTTCAATTCTTCTTCCTGTTGAAGGATTACAGGTGTTGTCTATACCTTCTAAATTTTGGCATCCAGGGCAAGACCCAAGTTGCCTATCCTTAGTTGGAGATTTGCCTGGTTCAATTTCATCATTTTATAAGGTGGGAAAACTGAGGTTCAGAAGGGCTAATATTTCCATTGCCTCATAGGTAGTAGTCAACCAAGTTGGGATTCAAAACCATTCTTCCATGTCAGTCATTAGCTAATGAATGTCTCATTCAAGGGGGACCTTGGGTTCCTGAAAGCAGGTTGCTCAAACACAGCCTACCAAATTGGAAAAGATTTTAGTATAGTCCCAGAAGCAGACTATGCTTCTTGATGGATAGTCAACTAGTCTAGTTAAGTATGGAGAGGCTCGTCACTAATATGCTACTCAGTAGGTGACAAATTATCTGACCACACCAATTCTTGAAATTAGGAAAAACAGAACATTATCTCCTCTCTTGTACAACTCTCCTTTTGTTTCTCTAGTGACTATATATAGTTTTCTTCAAGAATTATCTCCATTTTGAATATTGAGGTATGGAGAAGTTAAACTAGCTGTTCAAGATCACACAGTTACTAATAACCAGTTTACAACCTTCTGAATCAGTTGCCAAGTAATTCTAACTTGATCTCTAATACCTCTTCTTTTCTCCAACTGTAAATGGCACCACTCTAATGAAGGTCCTAAACTATCTGGATTATTGCAAGCACCTTCCAATTGAACTTCCAGTTTCCAATATGGCCCCTTACAGTTGCCAAAATAGTTTTCCTAGAAACACAGATTTGATTATGTCACTTTCCTGTTTTAGGACTTCTGTTGGTTCTTTATCACTCCAAAGACAAGGGTTTTTAATTTGAGATCATTTTTAACCCCCAAATTTGGAGTCACTGTATTTCATTGTAATTAGTTTCCTTTGTAATCCTCTATATTTTGTTTTGTGCATTAAAAATCATTATTCTGAGTAGGGGTTCACAACTTTCATCAAACTGTCAAAGAGGGCCCATAAAAAATGTTTAAGGATTGCTCTAGGATAATGTATAAACTCCTCACATTTACATGTAAAAACCTTCACATCTGGTTCCATCCATAAATCCAATAGGTGGTTGACAACTTGTACATAGATTAATTATTACTTTTCATGCAAGAAGGGCAAATAGTTGACAAAGTGGATAGAATGCCAAAGCTTGAGTCTCAAGAAGATTCATTTTCTTGAATTCCAATCTGTCCTACTAGTTGTGTGACCCTGGGCAAGTCACTTAGCCCTTTTTGTTTCCTTATCTGTAAAATGAGCTGGAGAAGAAATGGCAAACCACTCCAATATCTTCACCAAGAAAATTCCAATTGGGGACATGAAGAGAGCTAGACAAGTCTGAAAACATGACTGAACAACAACTCTTACATGAATGGTATTTTAGGCAAACAGCCCTCCCTGCTTTTCTGTGTTCTTGCTATCCCATTTTCCACCTCCACACTTTTGTACAAGCTCTCAAAGCTGGAATATGTTCTTCTTGGCTGCTTCTTAAATATTATATAATTTTCTTCAAGAATCCACTAGAGAAGCCTTGCTTTATGATGTTGTTCTTGTCTTCCTCAAATGGTTATACATCTACTTATCATTTTATGTTGTATCCTCTCAGGAGAAAAAAAGCTTCTTTGAGGGTAGGATCAAATAAAATCTTATCTTTGTTTCTACCAGGCCTAGCACAATGTCTTGCACACTGGCTCTTGATAAATGCAGATTCGATTGATATAGTGGAGGCAAAGGGAAAGAAGGGAAGGCTAGAGGGCAGATTTAGTTTATAGACCACCTATAACTATTGACTTAACAGTTAGTAATTGTAAATGTGACTTTCTTTTTTCAATCAATAACAAGTTTACATATAACTAGAGTAAGTGAAACATCAGTGTTGACTCTCTCACTTTAAATGAAACCAGAAGATATGAGGAAATTGCTGACATTAAATTAAGAATTGTATGGTGGATCATCCTGTGCTGTATCCTGAGATCCACTGATCCTTGGGAATATACCATCAAAAAAAGTACCCTCAAAATCCTGAAATTTCTTCTGTCTTAACAGAACAAATGGTATTAATGTGTAACTCATTTCCTAATCAGCTGACTATGAACAGTCAATCAGCAAACTTAACTTTCTATATATCAGAATTCTCTTAAGCTCTGAGGATACAAAGAAGGTAAAAACCACAACACACAGCGCCTTGTCTCAAGGAACTCACTTGCTAATGAGGAGAGTCAACATAAAAGCACATGAGCATATATAGAATCTATAAAATAGATGAGAAGCAATCTCAGAGGGAAGGCATTAGCTGTGGATTAGATCATCTTGTCACTTGATGAAGACAGGATCTGAACTGAAACTTGAAGGAAGTAATGAAAACCAGGAGACAGAGATGAGGAGAGAGCATTCTAGTGATGGTAGGGATACTTAGAGAAAATGTCCTGATGGAAGATTGACTGTCATGGAGAATAGAATATCTAGAGGGCACAGCCTAGAGCAATATTGGAAAGGTAAGAAGGGGCTAAAGGGATGACAAGATTTGAATGCCATGAAATGATATTTTCTTCTGGTTCTCTTCCTATCATCTGATCACTCCTTATACACTTCCCTCACCATTGGTATCCCTTAAGACTATCTTGAATCTCTTTCTCTTGCCCTCCCCCCCTTTTTAGTAATTACATTCATTCTCCAATGTTTGGTTTGCTCTTTTTGAAGAGGACTCCCAGATATATACATACATACATACATACATACATATATATATATATATGGAGAGAGAGAGAGAGAGAGAGAGAGAGAGAGAGAGAGAGAGAGAGAGAGAGTGAGTGAGTGTGAGTTGTGGTTCCAAATCACAGGATCATAAAGTTGGAGCTAGAAGGGCCGAGAGGTCATCTGGTCCACACCTATCATTTGACAGTTGAGGAAAATGCATATATGGCCCAAAATCAAGATTTGAGTAAAGGTTCCACTACTCCCAAATGTAGTATTACAAGATCAACTCTTCAATGATTATACCAAGCGGACATGTGCCTCCAAATGGAAATCCAGTAGACATTCCAACTCAGAGCTCATTATCTTCATATTCTCCCTCCCTCTTCCCATCAGAACTTTCCCACTCCATCAAAACTAAAACTTATGTCTTCTCTGAACTTTTCCATTTATGTTGATGGCATCAAAATCTTGCTAGTCATTCTGAAGTCTTCTGCTTTTATTTGCAAAATCCAAAATGATTACTAAACAGGACCTCTAGGTTAAAATAAAAATGTCAGCTCTTTCCCTATATATATATATATATCTCCTTCCTTCCTTCCCATTCTTCACCTTCATGCATTCTACATTCCTGCCCAACTGGCATCCTGGCTGTTCTCTGAGCTCAGTATTCTACCTTTTGCTTCTACACCTTTGCCTTTCATGCACTCTCCCCACCTTTGCTTCTTAGACCTCATTAGCTACTTTTAGGACTCAGTTCATGAAATACTGTATGTGGAAAACCCTTCTTGATTTCCCTGGTCATTAATGCTCTCCTACTTCTCAAATTGTCTATAAGATATTTAGAATGCTGCAAGTTTAAGTGATTTACCCAGTATTACAGAGTCGGGATGTATCAGTGGAAGAATTTGAATTCAAGTCTTCCTGACTTCAAGGCTGACTCTTTCTGGGCATGTCACAGTCAAACATTGAAAAAAGTACCTGTTCTCAAGGAGCTAATATTCTTTTAGGGAAGATAACATTTACACATATTATATAAAATACATATAAAAGAAATACATGGAATTTAGGGGTAAATGGAAGGGGCTGGCAGCTGGCAGGAATCTGCAAAGGTCTCATGTAGTTGGTGGCATCTGAATTGAGTTTTGAAGGGAAGCAGAAATTCTGAAAGATGAATGTGAAAGAGTGAGTCCATTCCAAGCATGAGGGACCAGAGGGCAATGTGTGAGAGAAAACAGATAAAACCAATCTGGGTGGATTATAGTGTAAACAAAAGGGAAAAGCTGAGGGAAGACTGTCAAGATCTTTACATGCCAAAGTGAGGAATTTATTGGGAGCCACTAGAGTTTATTGAAGGAGAAAATGGCAAACAGGAGAGAAGATGGGTATGGCATGATCCAATCTGTTCTCTAGGCAGACCCATGGTGAGTGTATGGATGGGAGTGAAGAAAGGCTCCAGTCAGCTGGGACCCAATGAGGAGCTACCAGGTGAGAGGTGCTCATCACCAGGCTTCTTGATTTAGATCTTGCCACTGGACGTCATGACTCTGGAGGAGAGAGTGAGGTTGATGACTTTGCACAGCTCTGCCTCACTTGAATTGAATGCACTTGCAAGTCAAGGTATCACTGTCCTGATGTCCTTGGTCCTCTTTGAAAGCTAAAAATCGGCAGTATCAAGATGAGAGGTAATGGAGATCCTGACTGAGGTGTTTAAAGAGAAGGGGCTATGTTTATATGGTTACATTGTTACTGTAAGTTACCAAGGTAGAATTTAGAGCCAGATTACTTCTGACTTTAATTCTAGTGTCTTACCACTTTATTATATCATCTAAAATCATAACAATCCCCGTTAAGAAGAATGACTCTCATTCCTGTAACTCTTTTAGATTTCCCAAAATGTTTTTACCATAATCACTCTGAAATAGAGTTACTCTGTGAAAGAATGGTCATTCCCTGTGATGAATGAAGAAACATATATTGATAGAGGTTAAATGATTTATTCAGGAGCACAAAGATGGTAAATATCAGAGGCAATTCTTGAACTGGGTGCAAATCTGACCATCTTTCAGCTAGGCCACAATATCATTTCTTTTTTTTATTCCTAATTTAGCAAACATGAATTGTAATGATCACTTTCATATAGAGCAGACCAGAAGTTTGTACATAAAGTGCTATTTTATATTAAATATATACATGTATGTATGTATGTATATTTTGGTTTTTGCAAGGCATTGGAGTTATGTGCACAACCTGTCCAAGGTCACACAGCTAATAAGTACCAAATATTTGAGGCAAGATTTGAATTCAGGTCTTCCTGATTCCAGGGCTGGTACTCTATCCACTGTGCCACCTAGCTGCCCCCTTAACATCTTTATATAACTTACTTTTCCTTTTAACATATAATAAACAAGTTGCCCTTAAAACTGTCTTACTTCTCCATGATTTCTTTTTTTTAATCTATATGTGGAAATAATTTCCACATTCATTTTTTGTAAAATTTTCTCCCTCCCACTTTCCCTCCCCATTCCCTAGGATAGCGAGTAATTTTAAATAGTTTGTTCACATACAATCATGTTACTTATATTTCCATATTTATTGCATTGTGAAAGAAGAATCAGGACAAAAAGGGAAAAACCATGAAAAAGGAAAAGCAAAAAAGCAAAATTGAAAGAGTGAAGATAGTATGCTTTGTTCAGATTCCATCTTTCTGTGGATAAGAATGGCATTTTCCATCACATTCACCACTATTCTTGAGAACCTCCTCCTGAGTGTTTTGAAAACATGTTTCAGTGTCCATTCTCTTTTCCTTTTCTTTTTTTTGCTAGGTGGGGGGCTCCATCCCTAGCTAGTCTTTCCTTCTTCATTCTTCCCTCCCCAATTAGGAAAAAAAAAACAAAACATAATGACAGTCAAGCAAAAAAAAAATCCCACATTGACTATATTCAAAATCATGCATCTCATGTTCCTTACATTTTGCCTCTTTTTATATCCCTAGGGTTTTAATAAGCTTATTAAACACTTAATAAGTATTTATTGATGAACCATTCTGCAAATTGAATTAGTTGACTCTCTATCAGGGGATGATTAGCATCCTTCATCATCATTCCTCTGAAATCATGATCAGTGTTCTAAGTTTTTAAAATTAGTTTGTCATTGTGTTGATTGATGTTTTGAGTTTTTAAAATTTGTTTGTCTTTACAATGTTGATTATTTTACATGTTGTTGTGCTGGTTCTGCTCACTTCATTCCACAGCAGTTCATACTTTACAGATTTTTCTGAAACTTCACCTTGTGATTTCTTGCTGCACAAATTCATATTCCATGACATGCTTGGTCAATTCTCAATTGGCGAATACCCCTTTGCTATTAGTTCTTTGATATAACAAATATAATTGCTCTAAAAATTTTTGTACAAAAGACTTTCACTTTTTCTTTGATGTTTTTGGGATGTAGGCTTATTAGTGATATAGCTAGGCTAAAAGGTATGCATAGGTTAGTGACTTTTGGGTCCTAATTATAAATTGCTTTCCAGAATGACTGTATTAATTTTAATAATGTATTAATTTTCTTGTTTTCCTGCAGATTCTGAAAAAATTGATGATTTTTGTTTTTGGCCATCTTTGCTATTCAGATGGATATAAGATAGAACCCAGATTTTTAAAATTTATATTTCTATAATTATTAGTGATTAGGTGAATTTTTTTGTTTGTTTAAAAATAGTTCATTTGTCTTCTTTTGCCACTTGTATGTTTAGATCCTTTCACTATTTATCTGTTGTGAAATGCCACTTATAAATTTGAATCTGCTAATTATATATCTTGGATATAAGACTATTATCAGAGAAAATCGCTTCAGATTTTTCATCTTCTAATTTTAACTGCATTTTTGGGGGGAGACTTTTTAAATTTTATGTAATAAAAATAATCTATTTTTCCTTTCCTATCTCTTGCTTGGTTATGAACTCTTCCTCTAGTCATAGTTATGAAATACATTATCTTCTATTTTTTCTTTTATGATGTGACCTTTTAATCTAAATTATATATCCATTTGTAGCTTATCGTGATTTATGGTGTGAGATATTAGTCTATACACCTTCCTTCTGCAAGACTGACTTCCATTTCCTTCTCCGTTTTGTTTTATAGATGAAGAATTTAGGTAAAGAAGGTTAAATGACTTGCCCAGGGTCACACATCAAAGAAGTGTCTCAAGTCAGATTTAAACTCAGGAAGATGAGTTCTCTTAACTTCATTCAGCTCAAGCATTCTATCCACTGAGCCACCTAGTTGCTTTTTAAAAAAAAATCATACTAATTATTTAATTAACTTTTTAAAAAGCTTAATTTTATTTATTACTATCACAGTAATATTTCTGCTATTATTTTCTTTTTTGAAAAAAAAATCTTAGAATAGTAACAATAGCAATTCGCACTGGTAGTCCTTTAATGTTTGCAGAACACTTTTGTCACAACTCTCTAAAAAAGGTATTTCAAGAAATATCAAATCCATTTAGCAGGAATCAGAGAAATTGGGTAACTACTTCAAATCACACAGCTAGCAAGTGTCTGAGCCAAGACTGAAATATTTGTATTTACTAACTCTAGGACCACCCATCTTTCTGCTTTGCTTTGCCACATTTTCCCTTCTAGGAGACTCATTCTTATGGTATGGTGTGTGGAAATGGGAGGAAAGAAAAAATATGTAGTATGTCCCACGATAATATTATTTTGACATTTTAGTTGGTATTTGAAGGAAATCAGGGAAGCCAGGAGGCAGAGATGAAGAGGGAGAACATCCCAGGTGTGAAATACAGCCAGAGAATGAACCTGGACCTGAGATAAGGACTTTCTAGACCTGTGCCACTCAATTGAAGAGTGCTTGGCTAGGGAGTAAGTCATAAGAAGACTAAGATAAGGTAAAATAAGAAGGGGCTAGGTTTTGAAGAGCTTTGAATGTCAAAGGGAAGGTTTTATTTTTGATCCAGGAAGTGACAGAGAGATATTATAGTTTATTTTGGAGTTAATTATGGAGTTTATTTATTTAATACTATGGGAGTGACTTAGTTGAACTTGCACTTTGGGGAAAAATCACCTTAGTGGCTGAATGGATTGGAGTGGGAGAGAGGCTTGAGGTTGGCAGATCCATTGACAAATTATGGCAATAGTTCATGTGTGAGGGAATGAGGGGAGAAAAGGGTATATTCAAATCATGTTGCAAAGGTGAAATCAATTTAAGTCTTTTCAAGTGATTAGAGATGGGGGTAAGAGATAATGAGGACTCCAGGATAACACTTAGTTGTGATCCTGAGGGGACTGGGAGGATGGTATATCCCTTGATAGTACTAGAAAAGGGGTGTGTGTGTGTGTGTGTGTGTGTGTGTGTGTGTGTGTGGTTTAGATAGAATGTCTTTTAGATATCTAATTCTAGATGTCTGGATGATAGTTGGAGATGTAAGACTGGATGTCAGTAGAGAAATTAGGGTAGGGTTTGAGATATTTGAGAATCATCAGTATAGATGAGCTCACCAAGTGAAATAGTACAGAGGGGAAGAGAAGAGGGCCTAGAATAGACCACCTGTGCTTAAAGGGTATATCTGGATGAAGACCCAGCAAAAGATGATGAGAAAAAATAGATCTGATAGGGGGAGAAACAGGAGAGAGTGGTGTCTTAAAAAACCTAGAAAATCAAGAAGAGGGTGTATCAACTGTAGCAAGGCAATCCTATCTATAGAAAGGATTATAAGATTTATTTTCCAACCCTGATCTTTCTCCAGACCAATAGTCTAAAGACTTCTCAAATTCAACATGTCCAAATCTGGATATCTTATATTCAGTCTCAAACCTTTCCTACTTCTGAACTTTCCCCAAACTGTCCAGGGTTGACTTCTGAGTCATCCAGACTCAGAGCCTTGATGTCATTCTTGATTCTTCCCTTGAAATCACCCCGCACACCTTCACAGTATCTTTCACATGTGTCTCCTTTCCTCTGACACTGCCTCTGCCTTGGTGGAGCCTACATCACTTCCTATCAGGAATATCACAATAGCCCTAAGTCCTTGCCACAGGTCTTTCCATTCAGTTGCCAAAATGATTTTTAGCTCCAATAGTATTTCTATGATTTTGATGTTTAATGACAGTAGAATGACAGTTTAGACAGTAGAAGAGATTTGACTACAAAACCTACCTCAGCTTCACAACACTCCCTTCACTGTAGCTGCTCCACAGAAACACATATGCCTTCATATGCCAGCCTTGTTTCATTCAATGCTGCTCTTTGAATGTGGTATCTGTGGAGTTCTCTCATCTTTCAGGGATGTTGGATTTTGTGTTACCTGTAAGCTTATGCTTATGGTCAGTGGAATTATCTTTTCAAAAGTTTTTATACTTTTTTGTGTTTCACAAGCAGACCAGGGTTAGGTAAAGCAGTCAATTTTTAGGGCATCTTTTCTAGCCCTTTGCTCATGCCAGGAGATGAACAATGTGGATCTTTAAAAAAACCTGTTCAGACACTCAGGGGCTGCCAAATCCCATTACTGCTTCATCCAGTGAAAAGACAACTTTACAAGCCTGAGTTGTTCCTAGTGTA
Source organism: Macrotis lagotis (assembly GCF_037893015.1). NCBI lineage: Eukaryota > Metazoa > Chordata > Mammalia > Peramelemorphia > Peramelidae > Macrotis > Macrotis lagotis. Next base: position 617,428,016 of record NC_133666.1, on the reverse strand, counting down.
TTTGCAACTGCTGCTTTATCACTTGCCTATTGGCATGGGATTTTTGAGCTATGTAAAAATGGTAAAATGGTATGGGTGATGTTGATGGTATAAAAATGCTAGGCAGAAAACAAAATATTAAATTCTATGGTAGACCACATCATGAATTATATTGTTTTTGTTATTGAGAAAAAAATGTTTTTGGAAATCCTTTGCTATTCTGAGAAACAATCCTGAGAAAACTTCTCCCTTATACCAGACTTTGAATTGATAACAGCTATCTGTGTACCTTTCTTTTAGATGTCACCTATAAGGACAGGGAAACAGCAGCAGGAGTCCAATGTGATAACAAACTGTTAGCTTTTTCTTTACCAAAATGAGCCTTTTTACCTCTGAATACCCTGATGTAATTCTCTTCACTATGCTCAGATCCCAAACCTTTCCAGGCTTGTAGACCATCTTCTGTATCCCTATAAGAGATCCTAGGTTTCCCCCCTGCCAACTGCTTATCCACCTGTGAAATAAAACTTATCTATCCCTTATCACTCGGAGTCAGGAGTCATTGTGAAATTCTTTAACTACTTAAACCCTAGCTCATCACTGATGCCCCAAACTACATCAATTTCTTTGGATTTGTGCATATATGGATTTAATATAGTAACAGAGTTACATAAAGTAATCATCTTCATCCTCTCTTCCTCATGACCCATTGCAACAAATTGTTTGGATCTGCCCATACTGCCAGAGGAAATCCGCACATGCTTGAGGCAAACTCTGGACTGACTCATGCCTGGGTTTGAGACCTGTTACCCTTACCCTGCTTTAGTCACTCTGCTGAGAGGATTTACCAGGGTGTGGCCACTGAACAGTATAACTTCTTGGAGCCACTGGTGAGAGGTGAATGTGGGAGGGGAGGAGGGAAACACTAAAGGTGAATGAGTAGCCCTAAAAAGGGCTCAGCAGTCCTCACACCAGAGGTACTAGTCTTCCCTGAACACCTGTACACATCCAGTGAAGATTAGCAAGAGGGGAGGAAATCACCCTTTTAGAGACGTGCTTCTGTTTACTGTATTTCTCCAGCACCAATGTTCTGTGACTGTTGGAGGGAGGGGTTTTGGAACTTTGTCCTCTATCAATAAAGCATAAACTGTTTCTGTTGTCTCTGGTACTGCTTTGTACATTATCTTATTATTTCCCAGGCAATTAATACTTGACTATGTAATCATCAAGAACTAAGGAATTGTTTAGTTTTCCTGACCCCTTTTGGGGGTTCCTTTATCACACACAGGCAAGGATACTAGAGTGGTATGTCATTCCCTTCTCAAGTCCATTTTACAGATGAGGAAACTGAAGGAAAAAGAGTTAAGTGACTTGTCCAGGGTCACACAACTGGACTTGAACTCAGGAAAATGACTCTTTCTCTGGCTGACCCTGACCTAAGGAGAGAGCTTGACAAATCTATAGCTACTAGTTCTTTTTAAGACTCTCCTAGAAGGACCCTGTGAAGAAGGGATAGAGAGACATCATTACTTTGAATAATAGAATTCTTGTCTAAGGTTTTAGGAGACCTTTACCTCTTGCATGGGGCATAAGTAGAATATTCCCTGTAATACCCTCCCAAGGTTAATATTCCTAGTGAAGTCCTCTCAGGGTTAAGAAATATTAAGAAAAACAAACTTATTTTTGGACTATTCCTAGAAAGACCTCGCATTCCAAAAGAGAAGCTCTTGAGCCACCTGCTTTATGATAAGACTATTTTTGCAAACTGGGATTACAGTCTAATTATAGACATTACTTCATGAAGATAGTGATGAAGGTCCTAAGTCACCTCACCATCTGGTGGGAAAAATATTATGAAAACATTTCATTCTTTTCTCTGTGCCTGTTGCTGGGGTAGATTTTCCTCAAATAAGATTGTACCTCTGGAGACAGTCAATGAGTTAAAGGAAAAGGTGGTTAAGAGAGGGTACCTGTGTTAGGACCTATATAATCTGGCTTGGTTTGAATCTTGGTTGCAGCTCTTTGATTATGAGTCTGCCCTTCTCTCAAGAAAATCAAATAAAAACTTTCTTTAATGCTCAGATCAATCCCTGAAGATTTTGTTTAGTGTATTTATCACACACAGGCAGAATATGGAAGCATTCTTAGAAATCAAAAAATGAAATTTCAATAGAAAAGATCTTAGAATATTTAATATTATAAGAGAAAGAAAAAAATGAGTCTCTGTCTTCAAGGAGTCATTGTTACAATGGAGAGGCATAGTTCCTGACTTAGGATCTAAAATGCAAGACCCAGCTCTGTCTGGGTAAATCATTTATCAAGTGATTACTTTGTGTAGTGAAACTATATGTAGTACTATGTGAAGATAAAACTCTGAGTAAGCAAAATAGTTCATGTTCTCAAGGAACCTAATAGGGGAACAGAAGACATGTAGAAAGATAGGAAGGTGCATGGTACCATGGTTTGGGAATAGGAAGTTGACATTAGAGGCTAGTTTGTAGCACTATAATACTAAATTTTCTTTATTAGAGCCCAGAATTCCATAGATAAAACCCAAGATTCTAGGGAGGTGAACCAGAGGGTGGAGGAGGAGGAGGGATGCTCTAAAGAGAGTCTAGCTCAGAGTTCAAAGATTTGAAGAATGGAGATTTAAAGAGCTTTCTACATTTATCCTGGATAGAAAGGGTATTTTAGATATAGGAACAATCAGTGTTGAGAAAAAATACAGGTGGGCTTCTTGGAAGAGGGGTATTTTAGAACGGTATTTGGAAGGAGTTGGGGTTTTAAGAGGACAGGATGGAAGGGGAATGGAAGTAAATTGAACATGGGCATTCATTTTACTTGACTTTAGGGATGGGAAGAGTCCAACCACACACTTGGAAGCTAGAGGTTTCCTTTCTAATTACTATCTGAACAGTTGTTCTTATAGGCTTCCTGGCAAGTGTCCTTCAAGCTGTGCTCAAAGCTTTCCAATAAGGCAGCATTTATTGCCATCTAAAGAAGGTTGTTTCTCTCTTACCCAACTGTAATTATTGAGAAGCTTTTTCTGGGTAAGTAGGTAACACAGACAGCAGCTAGGGTCACAAAGTAAGTAGAGACATTCACTAGTAGTCAGGTGGCTCAATGGAGAGAGGAAGCTCTGAGTTCAGATGCAGATTCAGACACTTACAATATTATGATTATGAGTAAATCATTTAAACTGTTTGTCTCAGTTTTGTCAGCTCTAACATGGAGATGATAACAAAATCTACCTTATAGTGTTCTTATGAGGAGCAAATGATATGTTTATATAGTGTTTAGCATAGAGCAGGCACTACAGAAATGATTATTCCCTCCTTTCCTTTCCCTAGTTGTTTGACCTTGCTTTTAGTCACAACCTTCCTATGCCTCAGTTTCCTCATCTGTAGACTGGAGATTAAAAATAGCCCTTATCTCACAGGGTTGATATTAAGATCAAATAAGTGAACATATGGAGAGTATTATATAAATGCCATTTTTATTATAATAATTGTCATTATTATTATATGGAATCGAAATCTTCCTCTCTCTAATTTTTCCCAAGTCTTCACCTCAACTTTTCTGCCTATGCTCTTTCACATGGATACACATAAACAAACAACTCACACACACACACACCCACAGACATACCTTTGTGATTATTTGTGTGTCTCCTTAGCACAACCTCTACCCATAGTCATAGTAATCAGTGAATCCTCATAGGATCATGGAATTTAGAGTTAGGAATGACTAATCTAATCCAAACCCTTCATTTTATGGTTTTATGAGAAAAGAGAGTTCAATTGAGTTGTCCAAGGTCAACCAGTTGGGAAGTAAGAGGGAGAATTTGAACACAGGTTCTCTGACTTCAAATTCAATGATTTTTCTGTTATACTGCATTGTATTCAAGTGATAACTTTCCCAAACTCTTTCTTCCCTTTCCTTGGCTATAGTCTCTTTTCTCTGGGCCCCAAAGAAAATCTAAGACCCAGAGAAGATTATATAAATTCAAGTCGGCATAAGTAGGGTTTGTTTTTTCTCAATTTTGATTTTCCCTAGAACTGACTCTGGCTTGGCAGGGAAGGGTCCTAGAAATGACCAGTGTGGTTTAGGTAATGGGTGTCTCCTTGGGTTTTCTTCCCCTCATCCACTCCCACTTATGACCCTAGTTCAGACATTTGATGACTCAAGAACAAATGGTTAATATTTGTTACTAGGCTTTGAACCATATAGTCATAGCATTTAGAGTTGCATTTAGAGATATACCATATAATCATAATATTTAGAGATCTCATTGTCATTTTATTGATAAAGAAAATGAAGTCTGTAGGACTGTAGGACTCTCCGCAAGACAGAGAGACAGTAACAGCTGAGATTTACACACACAGAGACTTCTGACGCCAGATCTAATGTAGCTACCATTTAACTGTATTGTTTCTCACCTTTGGGGGCTAATTAGTCAGAGCTACTCATTTTACTTGGGAGGAAAGGTCTTGACCATAGTCACACAATGAGTCTAGGTCAGAATCACAAAACAGCAGAACTTCACAATTTGAAAAACATTTCAGTAGTCAAATCTAAAAAATGGAGCACCCACTATAATGAATTTATATATATATATATATATATATATATATAATATTATAATATATTGGACTCTTCCAATCCCTAATTATATTATATATTATATATATCCCTATATAATATATATATATATATATATATATATATATATATATATATATATATATATATATATAACATATGTAAAGGACTAGTTATTCTTATAGCTCTAATTATTTGGAAGTTTTTAATACTAAGTTGAGATTTGCCTATGTGAAACATTTATCTATTGTTCCTATTTTTGTTCTCCAAATTAGGTAGAAGGAATCCTGCTTCCACCAGATAACCTTCCAAATATTTAAAGAAAGGAGAGAAATAAAGATTTATGAAGTGCCTACAAAGTTTCAGACAGGAAATAAACATTTATGAAATGCCTACAATTAACTATTATTTCATTATCTCATTAACTACTCAACAAGCACTTAAGGTAGGTGCTATTATTATCCCCACATTACAGAGGAAACTCAAGCATCCAGAGGTGAAATGACTTTCTCAGAGTCACAACTGTCCGAGGTCAGATTTTGAACTCAAGTCTTCCTTACTCTCAGCCTAGTGCTTTATCCCCTGAAACATTTAGCAGTCTCAATAATGGCTAGAACACAACAGTCTTGTTTCCTACTGCATTCTCTTAGTTTTTCCAGGCTAAATATTCAGCAAAACCACAACTAGGTCTATTTCCAAAAAATGATTAGAGAAAAATATTTATAACAGTGATGGCAAAGAACTGGAAATTGCAAGGATGCCCTTTAATTGGGAAATGGGTGAACAAATTGTGATATATGATTGTGATAGATTATTATTATTATGCTGTAAGAAATGAAGATCTTGATGATCTTAGAAAAACATGGATAGACTTGCACGAAATAATGAAGAGTGAAAGGGGCAGAACCAAAAGAATGTTGTGTAAAGTAACAGGAATAATATTTTAAGAACAAGATTGAATGACCAAGTCATTTGGATTATTATCACAAAGATCAAATAAAGGAAGATGCTATCTGCATCCATAGAAAGAACTGATAAATAAAAGTATGTGTAGAATGATTTTACACACACACAAACACACATTTATGTATTTGTATACACACACATGAACATATATATGTATATATATGTATCTAGTGGTAGCCATCTCTAGGGTAGGGGAGGAAGGAAGAAAAAAGGGGGAAAAGCCTTGTACAAGATAATTTTATTATATATTTTAAATAAATAGGAAGTTGTACATGACAGATTTGTAGTTTCATATGCAATCATCATTTTTTTATCCACTGTTATAAAAATGCTTGTTTATTCATAAATAAATAAAGGAATTGGAAAAGTTGTATTTTTTTGCAGAAGATTATATTTTAGGTGGGACTTGAAGGATGTTAAAGAAGCCAGGAAGTAGAGACGAGGGGAGAGAGCATTTCAGACTTGGGAAACAGCCAGACAAAATACCTGGAAGCAAGAGATGAAGTGTCTTGATGGAGGAACATCTAAGAAGCCAACCTGAGAAAAAGTCAGAGAAGACTTGCTGGGAAAGCAAGTGTGGGAATTTTTCTTTTTTAAGTATCTGAGAGGCTCTTCTATGGAAGAGCAATTGTACTTGTCCTGGAAAATCCACATTCACCCATATTTATGGGTGAGAATATAGAATATATTTTCAAAGAGAATATAGAAATCTGATGTCATTTCCGTCTCTCAGTTCATTCACACTTTTTAGTTGATTGATATTGGAGCAACTTGTCCTTCTGCAATGCCAGCAGGTCTGGAAATTTTACATTTATATAGCATGGATATGATTGTCATTAAGGCAAGAAGCTGCTAGAATGAATGGAAAACAGAGACAGTAAGTCTGGAAAGAGCCCCTACCAAGTGCTGTTCTTTTTTTATTCTTCTTTGATTTTTAAAAATTTTTATTTAAATTTATTCTACCTCTCCCTCCTTCTTTCCTTTCCACCCCTCTTACTTTCCTGAGACAATAAGCAATCAGATATAGACAATACATGTGCAATTATGTAAAACACTTCCATTGCAGGTCCTATGCCCAGAATCAAGGGACTGAATTTTACTGGAGGACTATAGGATCTGAGTCAAGTCTGTAAGACCCCCTCAATCTCCTCTAGTCTAACCTCCTCCTTTTATATATGAGAAAATCAAGATCTAGAAACAAAATGATGTCTTTAAGCTTCGCCTGTCAGTAAATGCCAAAGAAAGGATGTGGAACCTAGATCTTCTAACTTCTTGCCCAACTCTCCATCCACCCTTTCCCTAACTTCCTTGGTCCTTTGGAGGATACCTCCATTACTCTTTTTTATGAGGTTTTATCAGAGACCTGAATGAAGTTCTTCCCTTTAAACCCTCTCCTACTGCAAACTTCCCCTATGTGTTGAATGTATCACTATCCTCCTGGGTACCCTGACTTCAGAAGCATTTCTCATATCTCTTCTTTTCTCTTCACCTTCAGCACAATAACCCTAGTTCAGACCCTTCTCACCACTAGCTTGAACCCCTTCTAGGTCACCCTCTCCAAGCTATGCTTCTCATGGCTACCATATTGGTATTTCTAAAGTCTGAATTTGAATTTGTCAGTCTTCCTACTAAAGAAGCTTTCATAACTTCCTACCGTCTCTAGGATCAAATGCCAATTATACCATCATATGGCTCAAGCTTTTACTCTGCCTTGGTTATATCTTCCTCTAACCTCATGTACACTATTTTTAGGCACAGTGACCTTCTTGCTAATCTCTAAACCTGGTATTATTTCTTCTGCCTCTGTTTCTTTGTTTTTCTCATGTTTGTTCCTTGGAGCTCCAAACTCCCTTCGTGTCCCTTAAGTCCTACCTTTCCTTTCAGAGCTCTTTTCTATCTCATCTTGTTTCCTGCCTGGAATTAGTGTGAATATCTATCTATCTATCTATCTATCTATCTATCTATCTATCTATCTATCTTTCTACAAACACAAATATATGTATATATGTGAAATGTGTTAGTAAACATAAATATATTTACATGTACATTTAGAAATATATTTTGTATGTTTTATGGGGGTACTGAAAATGGATGAGTTCTAGAGCTAATGTGATCTTTCAAATTGAAAAGATTCATCTCCATGATATAGATATCTAGTGGAATGTAGCTGAATGGGAAATGAAGAGATCCAGGCTTTTTCATTAAATGGAAGTTCTGGGCTATTCCATTCCATCAGAAGGAGGGACTGAGGCAAGGAAAGTGTTTTCAAGATTCAGTCAGAAGTAACGTTTTTTTTAAAGGTTTTTGCAAGGCAGTGGGGTTAAGTGGCTTGCCCAAGGCCACATGGCTAGGTAATTATTAAGTGTCTGAGACCCGATTTGAGCCCAGGTACTCTTGACTCCAGGGCCGGTGCTTTATCCACTGCGCCACCTAGCCGCCCCCAGAAGTAATCTTTAAGAATGAAGTCATTCCAAACTTGGATTCAGCCTGGACTCCATTTCTGGACCTCTTGGTGGCTTGTTCTCTTGATCTTTCAACCATCTGCAATCTCATCCTGCTAAAAGTACAATAGAAGGGACACAACAGAGATCAAAAAGGACATCAGAGCTCTATGTTTTCATTATCTTTATAGATCTGCCCTCCCCAGAGGCAACTCAGCTGCTTGTCCTCCTTCTGCAATGACAGCATGTTTGGGAATTTTGCATCAATGTGACTATCATCAGGGCAGATTATGAAGATCAAGTCAAGAAACTTCTAGAATGAATGGAAAAGAGAGTCAGTAAATCTGGAAAAAAACCTTCCCGAAGCTGTTCTTTCTTAAGAAGATTATTAGGTAATTTAAATGCATGTATAACAAGCTAATAGATTTGAGGGAAGAATTAGTTGTATGTCTTCCTTTCCAACATGGCCAGTGTTACTTTTTTATATTCCCTCTGTGAGTCAAATATATGTTTATGACAATATCCTTGTAATTTTGCATCTTAGGATTGGTATGAACAATTCTTCTATTAGGGATCATAAAATTTCTGAGCCAGGAGAGGGGTAAGAGAATAATAACAGTCGACAAGTTTACCTTGTGTTTAAAGATATACCAGGTGTTACAAATTAAGAGATGATCTTGAAGGTAGAAGCCCTGGACTCCCCTTCTGTCTCTGATACAAACTTGCTATGTGGACCTAGATATGGGTCTCTTAGTGCTCTTGGGAACTTCCTGAATCTCTAAGTTGTAGGCTAGGTTCCATCCTGCTTTGATAGAAAGTCTAAGACTGGGGCGGCTAGGTGGCGTAGTGGATAAAGCACCGGCTTTGGAGTCAGGAGGACCTCGTTCAAATCTGGTCTCAGACACTTAATAATTACCTAGCCGTGTGGCCTTGGGCAAGCCACTTAACCCCATTTGCCTTGCAAACCCCCCCAAAAAAGTCCAAGAGTTCTCTAACCTAATAAAATTATACATATGGTTCTTTAAACATTTTTTATTTTAAAATATTTTATTTATTTATTTTTCTAACTATATGTGATGGTAGTTTCTAACCAACTAGTTCTTTGAGTTTTGCATTTTTTCCTTCCCTCCCTTCCCTCCCCTCTCCCACTGACAGAAAGCCATCTTATATAAGCTCTATATTTATAACCATACTAAATATAGATGGATATTGAACATGTTGTGAGAGAAGAATCAGATCCAAATGGAAGAAAGAAAACATTAGAGAGAGGAAAAAAAGAGATAATACATCAGACAACTTTTAAAAGTTGAAGATAATTGCTTTTCATTGGTTTTCATTCAAACTCCACAGTTCCCTCTCTGGGATATGGATAGTATTTTCCATCACAAGTCTTTTATAATCGTCTTTGGTTATTGTGCTGCTGAAATGAACAGGTCCATCATGGTTTCTCATGACCCCATGTTGTTGTTAATGTTGTATAATGTTCTTCTGGTTCTGCTCATTTCACTCAGCATCAATTCAATATGTCTATTCTGAAGCTATTGGTGAGCTGGAGGGGAGCTTGGCAGTTATCTTGTACAAATGATTCATTTTACATAATGTTCTAGTTTATTCTTAGAAACTGGTTGGAACACAGGATAGTTTTTCTGTAACAGATGACCTTCAGTTGAACCAAAGAAAATATGCCTTTGAATAACAACCAAGAGAATAAGGAATACCTTTCCTAAAATAATCCAACATTTATTCCATTATGTTCTAAGTATCAAATGTTTATTGAATGTAAGATACAGAAAAAAAGTGCAAATTCTTCTTCCCAAATAGGAGAAGCTTATAGTTTAGTTGGGAAGATGACTCATGAGAACTTGAGAGGTTATCAGCAAAGTAAGTGAAAAGACAGTTTATAATTTCCAAATAGTGAGTGACAAACAGTAACTGTCATAAACTCAGATGAAGTGATCCATGGAGGCTTAGGTTTCATTTATGTAGCCCTTTTCAAATGCTTTTACAGCCATTGTTTTTATAATTACACTGTGAAATGAGTTGTAAAAGTATTATTATCCCATATTTACAGGTGGGAAAATAAGCTTTAAGATGTGACTTAACCTTGGAGGGATAGTGATTGGTCATATGACCTTGAGTAAATTATCCTCTATGGACTCAATTTTCTTGATCTGTAAAATTGCCGAGGAAGGGGTAGGGAGGTGTGAAAGATACACACAAAATAATCTCTGAGATCACTTTCAATTCTAAAATAATGCTGTAAATTGAACATGGAAATATAACATCACCAAAGGGTGGTTAGGATTTAATTAAGTGAAGAGAATATCCCCTGGGAGAAAAATTAGCTACTAGTCTTGCCCTTCATGAACATTTTTGCAGTGATCATAGCCCCCCCCCCCAATTATCTTCATATTTAGATTGTTAGGGTTTTAAATCTTTTTACATCTCTATTAGCCAAAGTTACTTTTGTTCTGTTTATTCTTAGTTTGTAACTGATTAACTCAGGACTAGATCTTGGTACTAATGAGGCTAAAATTAACATATTTAATCTCCAAATGTACCAAATGGTTTTATTTTATTCTATGATCTTTAACTTCAGCATTAGTCTCTTACTAGTTCAAATTTGTGATTTTTGGTTAAAAGAGGGATAATTTGAATGAATTCTCTTTGGATAAATGCTAAAAATATACAACCTACTAATGATTGATTACATTTTAAGTTTACATAGCTTCCTAAGAGAGGTCAAAGATCAGAGATTTTAGAACTGGAAGGGATGTCAGAAGTCATCTACTCCAACACCCTCATTTTACAAATGGAGAAACAGAAGTAGAGAAATGGGAAGAGACTTGCTAGTAAGCAAGTAAGTCCCTGAGATAGGATTTAAATCCAGGTCCTGACTCCAAGTCTAACATCCTATCCATTCCAATGGTCAATAAATATTTATTAAGTGACTATTCTATGACAGACACTAAGAGGTTGTTACTTTTACAACCATGTTTTCTAATTTGTATTTGGGGAATGATATTTCCCACAATGGGAGTTACAAAGTGATAAAAAAAAAAAAAGGCATTTGTTTTCCTTTCAAATCATACTAAATTTCCAAATTTACAAATACCTTTTTTTTCCCAGGAGGTGAATTCATTTCTGAAATTTTGAAATGATAGGCACTTCTCTGTCTTAGTATAACTAGAAAAGGTTTCTGGAGAGAGTGAGGCTGATGACTTTGCTCAACTCTGCCCCCACTCACATCTAGTTCAGGAACAAAACAAGACATCTCCCTCATGATGTCACTTGTCTTCTTGGAAAGCAAAGGATGAATAACAACAACAAGGGCTCTGAATGAAGAGATAGTGCCCTTAGTCATTGAAAGGGCATGGCATCAGATAAACTGAGACCTGATAAAAACCTCAATTTATTTATTTAAAGCAACAATTTTATTTATTGTATAATTTTCATTTGTAATTATATTGATTGCACAATTGAACATACTGCATAATGGGAATAATTACAATGTTAACATTTCTGCTGGGAAGGATCCAATTGGGTAAGCAAGTTGCTCTACCTTACCTATGAGCAATAGACACTAGTTTGGATATTTGCTTTTCCTTTGTGAATATATACATTATGCACATATATATATCTATGTATGTATATATGTATGTCTATATAAAGATGAGTGCCCACTATGTGCAAGGCCCTATGCTAAGCATTGATGATACAATATCAGAAATAAATGACTTTTGCCCTTGAGGATCTTTCTTTCTACTATTGTCATGTAACAAAATTACAGATAAATAAATACTCAGTATATTCAAAGTGATACAAAGTAAATTTAAGAGGGAGGTGGCCATAATGACTGGAAACTGGGTGAAGAATCAAGAAAAGGCATTGTGTAGGATAGAACTGTCGAGCTGTACTTTGAAGGAAGTTAGGGATTCTAAGAGATAGAGTTAAAGAAGACAAATATTTAGGACTTAAAGGAACTATCTGTACAAATGTGCAAATTTCAATTCAGAAAGATCAAGATAATTTATTACATCCTGGGCTATGGCCAATCAACTTGATTTTTATGTTGCCACTGGACTTCATGTCTCTTGGAGGAGAGAGTGAGGTTGATGACTTTGTACAGCTCTGCCCTGCTCATATCCTATTCATGTTCAAGTCAAGACATCACACTCATGATGTCACCAATTTTCTTTGAGAGTGATAAATGTCAACAGTAAATGCCTTTCCCAGAAGTCCTGAGTTTTGACATCTGTGTTCTAAAAGCCTTTCCCAGAATCCAGGATCTTAGAGTTAGAATATTATGAGTTCTAAGATATTTTCTAGGTTATTCCTGCAGACTGAGCAACTGGAGCTGATGGTGCCAATTACTACCAAGGGAAGATGGCAGATGGTGTGAATCACATAGACATTTACTTGGATGTAGATGACGAATTCAAGCAGGAGACTTAATATGGTAGGCCTGATCAGAACAACTTGAATGATGATTTCATGTCTCCATCTGAGCATAATAATGGAGTCTGAGGATCCCAATTACATGGATTCTCTTCCACCATCTGTTGGTGATGATGTAAGTAAAAGAACAGCACCAAATGTCTATACATATGTTGGAAAGGGAATTGCATTGTACTTTGGAAATTGTATATGGTAAATAACTAATGAAGATTTAACAGAAGAAGTTCATTCTTTGGGAGTAAATGGTATTTTGGAGATTAAGTTTTTTGAAAACTATTAATGGCTAGTCAAATGGGTTTGTCCCCTATTGGTATTGGATTTTAAGCATCTTCAAAAAAAGCTAATGAATCTGTTGGTCTAAGAGAGAACTATATGGTCATAATTCTGTTCTGATTCCTTTTAATAAATATGTAATTCCATAATCAATATGAAACAAAATCCAGGAATGCTGCATAGTCAGGGAAAATGTCTGAGGAAGATAAACTTGGTCTCCCAGGAGCAGTACATGCGCAGCATTTCTACAAGGTAGTAGAGGAAGGGGCCATTTTCCTGGAGCTGTTCCAGGTGGGAATCACATTTCCTGGACCAATTGGATCAGAAGGGTTACCCCAACTTTTCCTATTTGGACAAATATTACATGTCCACTTTTAGGTCCTCCATGACCTCCCAGTCCACGAGATCCTCTGCCTCCCGATTAGGTTCTTTCTTTTAATTATCTGGGCCTCCTAATTTAAATAATCACTCTATACCATCAGGAGGTTTCCCCCCCAGATATTCATTTAGGCAGCCTCCAATTGATCCTCTTTTTACTGATGCTCCACATCTAGTCTTAGGTTAGGGTCTCCAGATTGGTCCCCCGCCTCCACAGCAGGGACCGTCTCTAAGTCCTTTTCTGCTTTGCCCACCTGGTTCTCTGGGGTTACCCTTCACACTTGCTCCACTCGCTCCTCCTCCACATCTTCCTAGACCACCTCTTGGTGCCACCCAACTCACTCCACAAGTAAGCCCAGCTTTGATTGCCCGCCAAGCAATAGAGACTATCAACATCAGAGAGAGGCCTGAAAAAAATGTATGCTTCAAGAGTACCATTAAGTGAAGCCGAGTTTGAAGAAATCATGAATAGGAACAGGGTGATTTCAAACAGTTCCATATCAAGAACTGTGTCTGATGCCAGTGCTGATGATTATGGCAGTTCTATTGAGATTGGTAGTTATTTCTTTAAACAATCCAAAATATTTGCTGATAATCATTAAAAAGGGCTTATGAGCTCTTTGCAGGATGGAGAATAGAGTCCAAATCATATAGTTATGAATCAAGAAGATATGATTGATCAAGAGAAAGGGCCACAGTAGATCCAGAGAAAAAAGTAGAAATAACAATTCCCATTGTAGAGATTGTTGTGATGATTATTATATCTAGAGAAGCAGAGAACAAGGAAGCAATAGAATTGGGGTCAAGATCGTGATCAAAGACAAGATAATGAGAGCATTGCCACCATTAAGATAAGCTAAAAAGAGGGTGGCTAGGTGGGACAGTGGGTACAGCACTGGCACTGGAGTCAGAAGTACCTGAGTTCAAATCCAGCCTCAGACACTTAAAAATTACCTAGCTGTGTGGCCTTGGGCAAGCCACTTAACCCTATTTGCCTTGCAAAAACCTACCCCCCCCCCCCAAAAAAAGAAAAGAACAGCTAAAAGACAAGGAATGTTTTGCAGGACAAGAAGTCTTCATGGGGGGGGAAATGATGCTTTTCCAAAAGTTCGTGTCTTGGAGTTGAACTGAATCTGCAAGGATGCATAGATAAGAACAGAAATATACATGAATAAAGCAAAACTGCGTTAATGCTAATGAATAACTCTATTTTACTTTTTATATTTCAAAAATGTTGTATTTGAGGGAAACTTGAATTACTCAAAAGTTATGGCTTCTGCAACTTTATTATTGATAATACACACATTTGGTCAGTATAATGTGCAAGCAACTGGAAGAAAAATGGCAAGTAAATGCTACTTTTTATAGTAGTTTGTTCTGGCTCAGGTGTTTACATGATAAAGTCTGTAAAATGTAGAAGTCTGTAAATGGTACTACTTTGATTACAATAGATGTAGAGTAATAATAAATTGTTTTATGGGGGGAGTGATATTTTCCAATTTTAAACACATCTTACAATGTCATTTCTTTGACCTCTGGGCTTACCACACCTAGGGAGAGAGTCAGAGGAGAGTCAGTATGGAAGGGAGAGGAGACTAGTCAATTTGCTTTGTGAGTCAGCATCACTTGTTCTTCCCTTTATTAATACAGGGAGAGAAAAGGATGACCAACCCAGGCTATACAGTATAAAACCAGTCCAAGGTTAGGTAGTTTCTACTCACTACCCAAGCTAGACTGACCAAGATGAAAGCTGAATTGTGCCTGCTCTTGTTTTCACTGATGCTCTTGGGCCAAGGTAAGAGGTGTGGGAAGTGGGGGGATGGCACATGGTAATGGGGACATCACAAAATAGCTGTGCTATTTAACTAGTGGGAAGGAAGACTAGGACTTGTACTAAGGCCTTTACAGTTTGGAAATGGCATCTCTCAAAAGAGATGGTATTAGTATCATCACCTTCACTTTACTGAGATCCTACTCAAAAACAAACACTTTGTCATGGAATGTCAGAATTTGAAGAAACTTTTGTTTCTTATCTGGATCTGCCATTTCATCATCCTAGGACAATTTCTTGTATGGAGGCTCCCATCATTTCTGAAAAAAATATCTCAATTAGTATCGAGAGTCTTAGAGAGCTACTAGCAAGGGTGGGGATGGAAAGAAGGGGTACCAAGAGAGGGTCAATGTCTTGCCTATGATAATAGAGCTAGTATGTTTCATAGGAATAACTGAAGCCCAAGTCTTCTTCCAAGATTTACCTTTATTCAATTTTATTAATTTTTTAAAAATCAATTTTTATTCATTTTTGAATACATTTTAATAATCTTTTATTCAATTTTTAATCAAGTTTATCAATTCAATTCATCAAGCATTTTTTAAACATCATATTCAAGGCACTGTCCTAATCTATGGGAATACAAAGATATAAACTAAGAATCCAAATAGCTAATATTTATGAAAGTGTAAGGTTTTCAAAGTGCTTTGTAAATATTCCTTAATTTTATTCCTACAACAACTCTGGGAAATATTGCCTCTTATTGTTCTCATTTTACAGATGAGAAAATGAGGGAGTCAGAAATAGTAATTATCTGAGGTTAGATTTGAACTCAGACTTTGACTCCTCTTCCAGTTCCACCACTTTTCATTCCTTCTCTTAAGGAGCATGTATTCTCTATTACCTCATGTAGGAAGCCTCTTATCTCTGATGATAAAGGCCTTCCTCCCATAGAACTGTGATATTATTTGTATTGCTGCTGCAGGAGAGGTTGGTCATTCCATTGTCCAGAGGCAGGAGAAGGTTTTCTTGGTTGGCTTTAGGGAAGAGTGAGAGACACTAGAGGAAGGGAGGCTGCTCTGAACTCCCTTCAAGTTGGAAAGTATTGGATTCTCAACTGACAATTCTCCTTATCTTTTTATCCCTTGTAGCAAAAGGGTCAAGACCCCAGAGGATAAAAACTAGGAAAGGATGTAATGCTGACCTTGGGTGGTAGCATTTCTGCCCCTCAGAACAGGAGAGGGCTACATTCAAGATAAGAATCCATCTTAAAGTTCTTTACAGGTCATTAGGGCCTCTAACAACCTAGGGAGGTGCTTGCAGATTGGGAAACTGAGACTCAGAGAGATGAACTGAGCTAGCCACTAAGAAGGAGAGACCAATCTGGACCTAGCCTTTAAATCTAGCATCCAAGCTATTATGGCACCTGCTCTTTCTCTATTGGGTCCTCATGTTGTACAAGGTCAGGCTCCAATTGATTCATATGTTTTTCTTCCGTTGTAGTTTCCATGGTCCTGGCCTTGAAGTGTCATGAATGTGTGGGGACTGATGACTGCCTAAAGCCTACAGATTGTAACAACCTAACAAATTATTGCCTAAACACATGGGAAAGTGAGTATCTGTCTGGGGGCTGGTCCTGAGGGAGGAAGGGAGAGGACATGTTTGGTTGATAATTATGCACAAAATCTAATGATGAAAAAATAAAGCTTATACTTTATAGATTTTTAAGGTTCATAAAACACTTTACTCATAAGGAAGGTGAAAGGATGAATATACCCATTTTAGAGCTGAATAGTCAGACTCTTGAGAGTCAAAGCAGGATTTGAACTCCATTCCTAGACTCCAAACTCAGGTGGTTCTTTTTAAGATTACAAAGATCCCCTATTGTCTTCCCAATAATCCAAGGAATGAGCAGGGTAGGGATCAATATAGGAGGTAGTAGAAATCTCCATTTGATCTGAACAAGTTCCTTTCTCACCTCTATCTTAGGTTTTCTGTCCTGAGATGGTTGGACTAAATCAGGGATTCCAAATGAGCATTTTGTGAATCATGAATGCCTTTGGAAGTCATGTCAAATCAATGGACTTAGAATAATGCTTTAAATTTCAATAATAAAAAACACTGGATTACAAAGGAAGTCAATGATTTTGAAATATAATCATCAAAAATATGTTTACCAAACAGTTTTCACAGATCCAGGTGAAGAATGCTTGATCTAGATGCTACAGAATTTTTGACAGTCTATGGTCCAATGATATGAGACATTGTAGACTGGCAGAAACCCCCCAACAAATTTGGATTTTAGGAGATGTGGATTTGAGTTCAAACTCATACATTTACTGTGTGATCTTAGATAAGGTATTTCTTCCTGAGTCTCAATTTTCTTCCCTGTAAAATGTGTGATATTTGAATGATCTCCCTTCTAGGCTTGGTCTGAGGAGAAAAATTAATAAATCTTCATTGTGAAGTCTTGATAGTCCAAATTTCTAGAAGAAGAAACTCAATCTTGGAGAGACTTACCCCAAACCACACAATTAATAGGTAAAGTGATTGGAACTAGAGGCAGCCAAGTGACCACACTGAACTTGAATCAAAATTCTGCCTCACATACCTACTAATTATGTCACTTGGCAAGTCACAGTTTCTCCCAATCTCAATTTCTTCATTTGTAAAATTAGTGGCTTGGACTCAATGATCTCTATGGTCTGAAACCATATTATCTTGGGACTTCAAGACAAATATTTGTCCTACTCTATGACATTGGTTTAATTCCTAGGGAATGTGGTTTGTATCCACTTAGTGCTGGGGCTGGCACACTGTTCTTGCCTTAAACTATTTCCTTCTTTATCCCTCCCCCCAACCTTTATTAAACTATTCAAGGATCATCTCTTACAGAAAAGTCCTTGAGGTCTGTAAAAATTACTCAAAGTTATAGATACCTTGACTAGGTTAACATAGAGCGTGGATAAAAGAATGCTAGCATAGTTAGGACATATTAGTAATCAGCTAGTCCAGACTTCATTCTATAGAAAACCCTTATATAGAGAGATAGAGACACATTTCATAGTCACATGGGCAGTAAATGATAGAGGTGAGAACTGAATCCAGTTATCTATCTGGATCATGCTATGATAAGACAAACATTGAAAATGAGAACATCTGAGTTCTCTAGTCAGATACCAGGGTTCTTTTCATGATTCCATGAGTCTGAATTTGTCTCTTAGTTTCTTCACCTTCTCCTTGCCCCTTTTCAGCGATTTACCTTCTTGGACTCCAGTATCTCCAATTGTAAAATGAAGGAGTTAGATTCACTGATCCCTTTTATCTACAATTCTTTGAGCAAATTCAATTCCTTTATTTTATAGACTAGGTCTTCATTGATTATATACCTGAGATCAGGTGAGTATGCTAGACCTCTAAAGGTACATCTGGGGCTTCTATAAAATGACTCCTTCACCTCTTCAGATCCCTAAATATCTCCTATTAATGCTTTGATGGGGCTCTAATCCCTCTTCCTTTGGTCCCTCAACAGAGCCTAAGCCCTAACTTCAACTCCAGAATGACAGTGTCTCTCTAACACATGTGGCCCCAAGTTCATTGCATTGTGTTTCCCACATAGGTGTAGTATATATGACATGTCTTCTATGGAGGGATGGAGTCAAGGGTTCCATCCTCCTATGTGTCAAGAACCTCATTCTTTCTTATGTTCCAGCTCCTCCAGGTGAGAAGACTTGGGTCATCAAGTCTTGTGCTTACAGTTGTCCACCTGCCCAAGAAGAATATGGTTCTTCCCCAGCCATGTGTTGTCGGACAGATCTCTGTAACAGTGCTCTGGTCAGCAGGCTTAGTGGATTCCTTCTCCTCATCTGTCTATCAGCTGGGATATCTGGGATCCTTGCTTCAATTGCTCTGTAGTCAGATGTTCTCAGCTGTGGAAAAAGAATGATTGACTCTTTACCTTGACTTTATCTTTGAGGTGATACCGAGCTACAGTAGACCAGTAACCCGGAAAAGACCCAGTGAGAATAGCTGGAAGATATTTGAATTTTTGAATCTTATTTTTTACACAGAATGTTTACTTCAAAGACAAAGCAAGAAGAGAAGTACATACATTTCCCTCCAACCCTTGGGAATATACTTATTTTCATACCACCTTAGTCCTTGGGGGAGAGAAATCTTAGATTCAGCAGAATTTCTCAATAACATTGGTCTCACCAAGTTCATGCTGCTGAATGGATTCAGGTTGCTTTGAGCCAGGTTATTCCTGAGTTCTCTCTGCTGTATCGACTGGTTGCAAAACTCATAATGGACTCCACTGCTGTGTTTTCTTGACTATTCTCCCAAAGCTCACAATGTGATAGCCATCTCTAAACGCCTTCCCCCTAATAATGGATACAAAAGAGACAGAAACAACTTCAAGGCTATGAGCTCTCTTCATCAGGAGAGATCATTGAAAGCTTTACTTGGCTCAGTGGGTAGATCACCAGGCCTGGAATTAGGAGGACCCAAGTTCAAAACTGACCTCAGACATTTGGCACTTACAAACTGTGTTTACCTTGGCCAAGTCAGTTAATCCTGATTTCCTTGCATCCAGGGTCATCTCCAGTCATACAGAGTCATATCTGGTCATTGGACCCAGATGGTTCTGGAGGAAAAAATTAAGACTGTGACTCAGCACAGCCCCCCCTCAAATCCAATTCACTTACTTGTCATGGCATCACCTCTCCAATGGCATAATCTTCTTTGACAATGAAGGACAAACATCATCTACATTGCATCCCTTCCTCAAATGCCTTCAGCAGGGCTTTTCAGACTTTTACCTCTTGATTTCTAGAAACCATGTTTCTGTGAATGTAGCCTACAGCACAACTTCCTCTGGCTGTCACATCACATCTTTGGCTCATGTTGAGCTTATAATTCATGACAACCTCGCTATCTCATTTTTTTAAAAAAATTATTTATTTAAGGCAATGGGGTTAAGTGACTTGCCAAAGGTCACACAGCTAGGTAATTATTAAGTGTCTGAGGACAGATAAAAACTCAGGTCCTCCTGACTCCAGGGCTGGTGCTCTATCCACTGCACCGCCTAGCTACCCTATTGCACTACCTAGTTGCCCAATGCTATCTCATTTTAAAATGAAGTACTAGAGTTGAATGTATTGTGCTTCATCTGAAGTAAAAAATGCAGGGAAGCAATTATGATCTCAGACAAAATAAAAGCAAAATTTGGGCTAATTAAGAGAGAATTAGAGAAACTACATTTTACTCTTTGCCTATGATAAGACAATGGAGTAATCTGATTTTTTAAAAAGCAAATTTCTCTGACAAAGGCCTTAAATATATAGGAAATTGAATCAAATTTATAGAAATAAGATCCCTTCCCCCAACTGATAAATGACTAAAGGAAAGGAACAGGCAGTTTTCAGAAAAGGGATCAAAGCTATTTATAATCATATGAAAAATGCTCTAAATAACTATTGATTAAAGAAATTCAAATTTAAAAAACTCTGAGGTACCACTTCACATTGATCAGAAAAGATAATGCTAAAGGGGATGAGGGACAACTAATAAGTTGTTGGTGGAGTTATGAATTGGTCCCATCATTCTGAAGACCAACTTGGAACTATGCCCAAGGGCTATAAAACTGTGTATATCTTTTGACCCATTAATACCACTATGATATCTGTACTTAAAAGATATTAAAATGAAAGGAAAAGAATCTTTAGGTATAAAAATATATTTTGGAATTATTCAAATTCCAAAAGAATTGGAAATTGAGGGGATGTTCATCAATTGGGGAATGGCTGAACAAACTATGGCATATAATTATGATGGAGTACTTTTTTTTAAAAGAAATGATGAGGGGGGTGACTTTACAAAAAATAAAACATGGGAATACCTGTACAAACCGATCAAAGTGAAGTGAGAAGAATGGAGAAATCATTGTGCACAATAATAGCAATGTTGTAATATTAATCAACTATGATTAACAAAATGAAATGAGACAATTTCAAATGATTCCTGATGAAACAATGGTATCCACTTCCAGAGAGAGAGAACTTATGAACTCTGAGTAAAAATTAAAATATAATTTTCTGGTTTTATTTATTTACCTATTTATTTATTTTTTGTGATATGGTTAAGATGGAAATGTGTTTTGCCTGATTTCACATGTTTAATTAATTGATATCATTTCTCTTGCCTTTTCAGGTAGGGGAGTGATGAGGAGGGAGAGAATTTGGAATTCAAAATTTAAAAAGTGTTAAAAATAAAGAAATTTTTAAAAAGAAATGCTATCTCTTTATACCTCTCTTATCTAGAATTTCTGATATGATTTGAACTCAAGAAAAAACTTGACATTTATCCTGATTAAATTGCTTCTTACTGGAGTCAACCCCAACTTCTACACTCAATTAAGATGGATTCTGGGAGGGAGTAACCAGTGAAGACAGAAGAACTCAAAACTCCTCTAGAGCTGATCTATGGAGGTATCTATAGCAACTTGGGGCTCAAATTTCATCGGGATCCCTTTTTCCTAATTTAATCCTCTAGGTTTTGCACTGCACAGGAGGTCTAACTTTGTACTATACAGGAGGTCTAACTCATAGAATATGTTGGAATATTTAGGTGTAGATTGCAATACTGGTGTAGGTAATGATGAGCTGGTTAATTTTGAAAAATATGAAAGACTTGGACCTATGAAGGAAAATACTATCCACCTTCAGAGAAAGAAGTCACAAGTGGAAATACGCATTTAGCCATACATATATGGGTATGTTTCTAGATTTTTATATTTATATGCATATATATGTACATTTAAAAAAGTTCAGGCTGTGTTTTGTCAATAAAATTCTATTTAAAAACAGAAGAGATGATGTTTCCTGAATATCATAGGACTATTCTAGATGTGTGGTCTTTCCTGGGTTCCATGTTTGAATAAGAACATTGCAAACTAGGAGAGTGAGCAGGATGGTTATAGACCTGGAGATCAAGTCTCATGAGGATCAGATGATATAAATGGAGCCTTTTTCTTTGCCCTGGAAAGAATGTTGCAATAAGAATTTGGGATACTAAGTAAAGAAAATCAGTCCTCTCCCCAGGGGACTTTTCATTGCTAGGGGAGAAGACAATGCATGGAAAAACCCAGAAAATCGGGGGGGAAGTGTGTTCCTCTGTGTGCTTGTGTATGTGTTTTTGTGCGAGCATGTGTATTTGTGCATATGTGTGTGTGGTGATGGTGGTGGAGTCCTGTTTTGTTAGAGGTAATCTAGAGTTCAGTTTGGTGAGACATGTAAGAGATGGCTGGGTCATGAGTCCTTTGGAAGTGGAGGTTCTGGGAAGAACTGTCCACTAAGTATCCTCCAATCAAAGAGCTTCAAAGGCAGAGGGGACTAAGAAAAGATGAGTTCCTGGGCTGACATGAGTTTCCAAGTTGAAAAGATTCCTGGGTATGAAATCTAGAGGAATGTAGTCTGAGGGGAAATGAAGAGATAATTAGTTTAGGCACCTTCTAAATGGAAGTTCTAGGCTATGCCATCCAATGAGAGAGAGGGTTTGAGATAATAAAGGATTTTCCAGATATAAATTCCAGAATGAAAGTGATCTTCTGGGATGAAAAGATTCCTGGAGCATTGTAGAGAAGTTTGAACTGTTTCCTGGTGAGAAATGAAAGAAATTACTGACCTGGGTCTCTTCCTTAAATGGATGTTCTGCACTGTCCTTCTTAGATAATAGTCTCCTCCCCATTGTCCTAGACTGGGGATTTCTCCCAAATGTAGCCCAATATTCCTTAGGCCTGAACTCAACTATGTTGGTTGTAAAGTCTGTATTCTTTCCACTGCATCATGCTGTGATAGGATAGATACTGGCCATCAAAAGACCTGGATTTTCCTACCAGAATCCTGACTCTTCTTTACTTGACTTAGGACTCATTTTTTCTATTTGTAAAATGAGTTGGTTAAACCTTTTTTTTTAGGTTTTTTGCAAGGCAATTGGGTTAAGTGACTTTCCCAGGTTCACAGAGTGAGGCTTGATTTGAACTCAGGTCCTCCTGA
This sequence comes from Macrotis lagotis, assembly GCF_037893015.1. Taxonomy (NCBI): domain Eukaryota; kingdom Metazoa; phylum Chordata; class Mammalia; order Peramelemorphia; family Peramelidae; genus Macrotis; species Macrotis lagotis. Next base: position 617,405,094 of record NC_133666.1, on the reverse strand, counting down.
CTCCAGGGCCAGTGCTCTATCCACTTCACCACCTAGCTGCCCCAAGGTCATTAAACTTAATGATATCAAAGATCCTTTCTAATTTCTAAATCTATGATCCAATGAGTCAATCCAATAACCTCCATTTTAAAGATGAAACCTTCACTGAGATTAGGTGAGATAGACCTGGTTGAGTACTTCTGGGACCTCCATAAAATGACTTCCTCATCCTTTTTTTTTTTTTTTTTGCAAGGCAATGGGGTTAAGTGGCTTGCCCAAGGACACACAGCTTGGCAATTATTAAGTGTCTGAGGCTGAATTTGAACTCAGGTACTCCTGACTCCAGGGTCAGTGTTCTATCCACTGTACCACCTAGCTGCCCCTTCTCATCCCTTCTGAATATCTCCCATTGATGCTACAATGGAGTTCTAGCTCCACAGCTTCAGAGTGATGTGTCTTAGGAACACATGTCTTCTGGCCAAGTTCACTGTACTATGTTATCTTTTCTTTCTTTTTATTTTTCTTTTCTCTTTTTTTTCTCTTTCTCTCAGGACCTAGAAGAATGCTTTGCATATACTGAGTACTTAATAAATATTTATTGAATTTCATCACTGGCAATAGAAAGGATCATCTTATTTAACAGAGATCTTAATTAGAGGCCCAATATCAGGGAAGAAAGTTTGGATGGGAATTTCTAGACTTCCTTTCTATCCATTGAACCCTTTGACGCTTACAGTACATACCTGGAACCTCATTACCACCATTTTCCTTTTTGCTACCTCTCTAATCCTTCAAACCAGAATTGGCTCTAGTCCTTCTCAAAGAATAACCTTGGTCCCAGGCTATACTATGACTCTGGGTATAGAATGAACCCCAATTCCAATTACAGACTGAGAGTTAGACCCTGGAAGAGATTGAATCCTAACTCCAGACCCAGTCCAAATCATGATTCTATTGACAGGCTGAGCCCTCAGATGGAGTCTTGTCTTTGGTCATTGATTGTCTTGGTTCTAGACCATTCCATAACCATGGCACTAGAGAGAAACCCTGAGGTATCTGTGGTCCTGGCCATAGGTTGGATGGACATCCTGGTATTCCATGAGGAATTGAATTGCAAAACTGGAAGTGACAGGCCACTCTATCCCATAATCATTCAACCTGGGCTGGGGATTGACAGTGAATGTGCTCCCTCCCTCCCTCTCTAGATAACCCATTTTGCTTTTGGATAGCTTTTACAGTTAGGAAATTTTTCCTTATTTCAAATTTAAATTTGTATATCTGATGCTTCTACCCTGTTTGCCCTCTAGTTATGCCCTTCGTTATGCCTCTAGGACTTAACAGATCAATCCTAATTTCTACTCCTTTCAAATACTGGAAGACTATTACGCTGTCCCAGTCCCTCCCACCCAGACCCATCTAACATTTTTCCTCCTGGCTAAAACTTTCTCCCAACTGTGGCATAAACTCAAGGCTTTTCACCATCCTGATTGGTCTTCTATGTCACTGTCACTGACTTGTGGGATTCCCTGTCTGGGATTCAGTTTCTCCTTGTGTCAAATGGGAATCAAAATTTCTGGAGTGGAATCTCTCATGTACAGAGCTTGTTAACAGTAGATGGGATCATATTGATTGATAGGGCTTTGGGAATTAAGTCTTCTGAAATCTTAGAAAGTCACTTCATTGATCAGAGACTGTTAATCTTTTCAAACTGTTTGTCTTTACAGTGTGGTTGTTATTGTATATTGTTATTTTTATCTTGAATGGATAGTTCTGAGAATGCAAATCCCTGGGTCCCATACCTATGTATTTCCTGAGCTATCTTTGTTTACCTAAACACATTGTCATGAGCACACTCAGGACTGAATATTCTTGTAGTAGGTGTGAGGTCAGATCTCTGTATAATCTCTGATGCACTTTTTAGTTATGAGATATATGACTCACTCTTCCTTTCCTTACTTGCAGACTCCACCCATTTGCTATATATTAACAAAAAGTGTTGTGAAAGGTCAAGTGATACAGGTGAGGGAGCCTGTGATTTGGCAGTTCAGAGACCCGATTCTAATCTAGCCTATTCTACTAATTCACTGTGCAGGCTTAGACAAGTCATTTCCCATTTTCTTCAGTTTCCTCAACTGCAAAATGGGAATAATCACACCTGTATTCCAGGATTACTGTGAGGAACAAATGAGATAATATTTGTAAAAAGTGATTAGCACAGTGGCTGATAAATAACAAATGCTATATAAATGATTGTTCTCTTGACTTTTCCTTTCAAACTCAAGGCCTTGGAATGGAAAAGAACATGTTGGCACCAAGATAATATGCTTCCTGATCAATCAATGGTCAAACCTGGAGAGGTGGCTCAGTGGATGGAGTATCAACCCTTGAGTCTGGAGGACCTGAGTTCAAATTCAACCTCAGTCTTACTAATGTTGTGCTCCTGGACAAATCACTCAATCCTTATTGCCTCTAAAAAAGCAAAACAAAAAATCCCATAAAAAATAGCAAGTCTGGGTTCCTCCCTTTACATGTCTAAGAGGGCCCTGGGCCCTATGCTTTCATTATTCTCGTCCTCCAAGCACAGTTAATTGAAATCTTGTCTTTTTTTCCCATTGGCTCATAAGTTCTTTGAAAAAGTGTAGTCTGTGCATAATGTCTTTGTTTTCTTTTAGTCCTTAATATTTATTGGATGAATGAATGCGATTGCAGAAGGGATCACTGGATCTAAGCCGGTGGTATCAAGGTTGCTAATCTGGTCTGAATCAAAAATGCCTTTAACATCTGTAATGGTTTCTGTAATGTTTGCTCTCTTAGAGTTCCAGACCTTTATTTTTTAAAATGTATAAAATGATACATTTTTGCTTCTTAGAATTTTATAATTGCAAATAATCATATTAGCTAGTGTTTATGTAATGCTTTCAGTTTGCAAAACACCTTGTAAATGTGATCTCATTTTATCCTCATAGTAACCCTGGTGTTACTATCCAGGTGAAGACACTGAGGAAAACAAAGGATAAGCTACTTTCCTGGATTCATACAGGTAGTTGGTAGCTGAGGCTGGATTTGAATTAAAATTTTCTTAATTTCAGATTCAGTACTCTATCCACTTAGCTCTCCTATTGATCTCACTTTAGAGAATAATGTAAAAGTCATTTTCTTGGCATTTGACAACCCGTGTATTTCATCAATGTTATCTTTTTTTTTTTACTTTTACTTCCACCCTTAAAAGCAACTGAGAAGGTCCCATCTTTGTCCTGCAATAATTTCAGAGAGTATACACTTGGGTCCTAACAACCCTATAGCTCCTGGCATCATAGACAAGAACCTTGATATCCTCTTTGTTAGCTAACCTTGAAAAAATCTTGGAATATTTCATTCTGATGCTCTCACTCCTCTCCACCAATTTATGGGCTCAAAGATGCCAGAGCTCTGTTGTTAATGGATTTTGTTCATCACTATGTTTTTAAGAGAATGGGCGGTCTCTCAAGAGATATCAGTCAGATTCTGATCTTTCTGGGGAAAGACAAAAAGAGCCATAAGATTATTTTTAGAGAGAAGACTCCACTATTGAATCTGGTCACCCTCTCTGTTGTCAGAGTTAGATTCTTGGGGTTCATTCTTATGGTTCATATTTCACATTCAAACCATAAAGTACTCAAGATAACAGACTCTCCCAGGATATGTTTGTGAGTAAAATGGAAAGATAACCACAATAATCTGCAGGTATACAACACTTTCAGGTCTGAGAAGAGCATTACTTGTATACATCATATATGCATCATCTAGCTGGAGTCAGTAATAGATTATCTCCAATATTATCTCCAGATCTGAGGTTTCCCTGATTGTCAGTCCAGCCTTTTAGTCACCATGCCAACCAATGGACTGATGAGGGCTAGATGAACAGTTGGCAGATTAAGACCTGGTTGCTAAATAATGACTGCTAACAAGTCAGTGTCAACATGAGAGGAAAATTTCCCTCTCTATATAAAATATTAATTTTAATAGCAATAACTAGTATTTATATAGCACCTACTAGATGTCAGATGTTAAGTTGAATTTTTACAACTATTAGTTCATTTGATTCTCACAACAACCCTGCAAAATTTTTGTTGTTCAGTTGTGTCTGACTCTCCATGAGTCTATTTTAGGGTTTTCTTAGCAGAAATACAAAGGCAGTTTGCCCTTCTCCATCTGATTTTGGAGATGAAGAACTGAGGCAAGCAAGGTTAAGTGACTTGCCTAGGGTCACATAACAGATTTGAACTCAGAAAGATGAGTCTTTTTGATATCACCTGTATCACCTAGTTGCTCTTTGTTATTTATATTAACATACTTGTTGACTATTATTTCATTTGATCCTCACAACCTTGCAAGGCAAGATCTTTATCATGCTCGTACATTAAGAAAACTGAAGTCATCATCGGTTAAGTGACTTTTTCAGGACAACAATTAAGTGTCTGAGGCTTGATTCTTCCTGTCCAGTGTTCTATCCACCATACCCTCTAGTTACTATGGCAGCATAAGCTCTGCCAAATCCTAAAAAGATGGAATGATTTTGAGTATGGGCCAGTAATAGATTTTTTTCATATACTTGTCTCCTAAGGACCAACCTCATTAAACTGAAAAAATCTTATTATCTTCAGAGAGACTCCAGGGCAGTGAATTATTCAGACCATCTACCAAGTTTAAAATGGTTGAGATCTGCATTCATAGAGTCAGTCAAAAAGTCATTAACCATTTATTAAGTACCTAGTATGTTCCAGAAAGGGGCAAGTAGGGAGTACAGTGAATGGATTGCCAAGACCTTGAGTTCAAATCTAACTTATAAGCTGGCTGATGCTGGGTAAGTCAATTAACTTTGCTTGCCTCAGTTTCCTCATCTGTAAAATAAGCTGGAGAAGGAAATGGAAAACCACTCCAGTGTCTTTGCAAGATCTTCCTCTCCCTTCACCTCAAAGGATCATGAAAAGACAAACAAAATTGAAATGACTTAACCAAAATGTCCCAGACAATGTGCTAAGTGCTAGGGATTCAAAAAGAAGCAAAAGACAGTCCCTGCCCTTGAGGAACTTAGAACCAAATGGAGCAGACAACAGGAAAGCAAATATGTACACAAATGCTATACACAGCATAAAAAGGAAATAATTAAGAGGGAAGACACTAGAATTAAAAAGGAGTTAGGGAAATTTTCCTATAGAAGACGGGATTTTAGTTGGGAGATAAAGGAAGTCAAAGGAAGGTAGGAGGCAGAGGTATGGAAGGAAAACATTCTGAGTCTCAGGGATAGCAAGGGAAAAAATGCCAAAAAATGGATAAATAGAGTATCTGGTTTGTGAAACAGCCAGGCCAGTGTCACTGTGTAGGACACAGTAAAATGAAAGAAGACTCAAAAGGTAGGAGGGGGCTAGATTATAAAGGGATTTGAATGACAGAATATTTTTAATTTTATCCTGTAAGGGATTAGTATACATTGCAGTTTGTTGAGATGGGGTGAGGGGTAAGTAATATGATCAAATTTGGCTTTAGTAAAATCATTTTGGTGATTGATTAGAGTGGGGAGAGAGTTAAGGCAGGTAGATTTACCATGAGGCTGATACCACATAGGTAATACAGAAATGAGGGCCCATGCTAAAGTGGTGGTATCAGAAGAGAGAAGGAGGCATGATAGATATACAAAGGTGAACCCCATAGACTTTGGCCATAGCTTGGATATGGTGGTGTGAGGGGAAAGTGAGGAGGCTGGGATGGCTCTTAGGTGGGGAGTATAGTGGGTGGCTGGTATTGCCCTCAACAACAACAGAGAAATTAGGAATGGAAAAAGATTTCAGAAGAAAAGTAAATAAGTTCAATTTTGGACATGTGTTTAAGAAGAATCCAGTTCATCCATTTTGAGATGTCTGAAAGTTGCTTGGAGATGTGGGGTCAGCCAAGTGATTGGAATAGGATACAAGGATTTGAAATTTGTCAACATGGGAATAGTCTGTAAATCCAAGAGAGTTGATGAGATTACCAAGTGAAGTAGCATAGAGGGAGAAGAGAAGAAAACCCTGGAAAGGAGCGGATGGGAAACCTGTAGTTTCATGATAATTTCCTGAAAGATATTTTCCAGGCATTTTTTTTTTAGTTTTTGCAAGGCAATGGGGCTAAGTGGATTGCCCAAGGCCACACAGCTAGGTCATTATTAAGTGTCTGAGGCCGGATTTGAACTCAAGTACTCCTGACTCCAGGGCTGGTGCCCTATCCACTGTGCCACCTAGCCTCCCCCTCCAGGTTTTTTTTTAATCTAGACATTCGGGTAGATCAATAATTCATAAATTATTTCTCCTGGATCTATTTTCCAGGTTGTTTTTCTTAAATGATACTTTACATTTTCTTCACTTTTTCTCAGTCATTTGATTTTGTTTGATTACATCTTCGTGTCTCATAGGGTCATTAGTTTCTCTTTTTCCAATTCTAATTTTTAGGGCTGAATTTCCTCAGTTAGCTTTTATATTTACTTTTCCCATTGGTTAATTTTTTTTTGAATGAGTTGTTTTCCTTTTCCAGTTGATTAATTTTATTTTTTGATGAATTAAATTCTTTTTCCAGTTGGTTGTTTTTACTTTTTTAAGGAGTTGATTTCTTTGGTCAATTTTTCATAATTCTACTGCTTGGTTCTCATTTCTTTTTTCCATTTTTCTTCTCTCTTCTTTGGTTTTTAAAATCATTTAAATCTCTTTCATGAAGTTTTAGATTTGAGTCCAATTCATAACCTCCTTTGAGATTTCCCAAGTAGGTAATTGTCACTACTTTCTTCTTCTGGGATAGCATTTTTATCATTTCTATGTGAATATTAGCTTTCCTATGGTTAGGACTTTTTTTTTTCTCATTTTGATAGTTGAGCTCTATTCCTGAAGTTTAGGGAGTATAGTCCCAAACTTTCTGTGCTGGGGCTGGAGTCTGGTCCCTGATTCAAAGCTTGCCAAGATGTTGCTTATGTGGCCCAGGGGCTGCCTATGCAGAAGTTCCCTCCTTTGTGCCCAGGCTTTGTGTATACAGAGGTTTGTTCCCAACCCAGTCCTGTCTATTGCCCCAGTGTTCCCAGGGCTCAGACTGTGTCTGGGGTTGGGACTCTTGTCGTTGGCCTGCTTTTTACCTTCTGGGACCTGGGCTGCTGATTGGCTGTTTTCCTGCACTCCCACTTAGCTGGGTTCTATTTCCCCTTTCTACCCTGAAGAAAAAGTCTTTTTGCTGAAAATCCTCCACGATGTCTAGAGTTGAGATCCCATTTTTATCTTTTTCTTTTTTTAGTGGGATCTGTAACTTTAATGTTTGTATAGGTTTCATTTAACATTGTGTAGGGAAAAGCTCCAGGAGCATGCCAGCTTCATGCTGCCATCTTGGCTCTACCTTGGAAGTCATATCCCTACTTTCATGCAACAACAAGTGTGTAGGAGAGAGATAGTGAATGGTGGGAATAATTCAAGAGGGGACTAGTGAATAGAGAGAAGAATGGTGTAGAGTTAACTCCCCCAAGGAGTCAAAATAAGAAAAAGAGGAAAAGATGGCTGAGGAAGTAATCAGAGAGAAAACAGAGACACAAAGAAAAATCATTAATATTGAAATATAAATCAACTCTGAGGGTGGTCTCTAGTGTGGGACCCCTGGGACTTATCCTTAGTCTTGGGTTATTGTTCTTCCCTCTTCCTCCTGATCCTTCTTCTGTTTGACTAACAAAGGGGTTTCAGATCTATGAAGTATTTTACATGTATTATATTATGAGAAGAAGTTGTAGACACTAAATTAATCAAATTTATAACTCATAAGAATTTGTGATGTTGATTTCCAGTAAGATGAGATTAAAAAGATTAAAGAGGTTCAAATGACAGGTTGACTTCAAAATAGTGACATTTAATTGGGGAGGGCAGTAAATATAAAAATCTTATACATGAATATAAAGAATCAACTGATCAAATAAAGGCTCAGGGAGGCCTGTTGGTCTATAGTTGGTATGAAAAAGTTCTGTGACTTTAGTGTATCACAAGTTTAAAATTGCCAAAAGTGTGACATAGCAGTCAAAAATTCAACAGCAAACACACAGATTTTCAAGACCAGAACATGAGAGTGTGCCTGGAATATAATATTCAATTCTGGATATCAAATTTAGAAAAGGTGTTAATAAACATGAGTATGACCAGAGGAAGAAATTATAAAGTTTTGCTTTGACAGATAGTGAGTTTTCCACCACTCTAGATATTCAAGTTCTTCCTTTTCTCTTTGTTTTGTTTCTAAGTAGCTGCCTTTCCTTGGATGATCCTATTACCCTCTTTCTACTTTCCTGTCCCAAGTCTGTTTGATATCCTGGTTTAGAGACCAGTTGTCTCTTAGTACTATCTCTCCTACTAAAATGAATTGTCATAATAGTGGTATCCCTTTGAATATTCTGCTCTTTTTGGACAGCATGCCACTTGAATACCTCTTTAGCCCCTAAATTCCTCGAGATTGATGGTTCCAGGACTTCCAAGAAGCCTAGACCATCACCATTGTAATCATCCCTTTTGGCTTAGGAAATCTGTCCTATTTTTCAAAAACAATTAATGTTTGGATTCTTCTAAATTAGAGAAAATTCTCAGAGAAGGCAAGGACTTGAGATTACTTATTAACTGCACAAGACTCTAATTTTAGACCTAGGTGAGTCACTCTATTTTTTATAGAAAATTCAAAGTCTTAAACAGGTATGGTTTCATTCATGGTGGGAGGGTAGCGCATGTACCTATCATAAACTGAGTAGCCCTTGCATCTGGTTGGAGTATGGTTACCATGGAGACTCCCAGATTGTCTTGAAAACCATGATCTATCTCCCTAGGAAACTCTAGGGTTAAGGACGTGCCTCACCACCAATCAGAGATTTCTATTTTTCAGACTTTGGTTGCTATGTCAACCTTACAGAATTGGCAGGAAGATCAGCCTCAGGATACTGGTTCAGGGGAAGTTAGGTATTCTGAAGAGTGTGACTCTGGGCTTTATGGGGCGCTGTGTGACCATCCATGAGAGCCTTCTCTATTGAGAGGCAGAAAAATGCAGTGGCAAGAAGGCTAAACTGGATGACAGGAAACCAGAATGCTATGTCATCCATACTTTACTTCTGACTCTCTGAGATCCAAAGTCCTTCCCTATTACACAAGGAGGCTGTAGTAGGTTATTTCTAAGATCCCTACCAGCTCTGAAATTATTTGTTCTGTGTTCCAAGGGTAACACACTGTGTATGAAGCATGTTTATAAATAGAGATCTTTTGAATTAACGAGCAGCAAACTAGTTCATCTTCCTTTTAAGTTCTCCACCTCTACCATGACCCTGGGTAACCATAGATTTATGGTGACTTTCCCAGAAAAAATAACCCCTGAATCATTCTGTTCTTTGACTTTATTCCCAGGGAAATGAAGGTGGGAGGAGTTGTAGCACTGTGAACCTCTGGTCTTGAGGAAGGTGTGGAGAAGACAAAGGAGCATCAGGGTCTATATGTCAATATTTGTCCTTAACAACCCCCATGCAGGACATCTGTCTCATTGTAAGTACATGATGGAGAAACTGGTGTTAATCTCCTAGGGCTCTTCTGTCTGAAGAATAGAATGACAAGTTTTTTATATGTCTTAACTTAAAATTTTCCATTGGGGGCCAAATGTGTTGTATTCTGAGGAGAAAGATTAAAATTATTAAATTTAAAATAATGGGGATGATCAGGACCTCAATGATTACAGAAGACTTTATCTTAATGGAGAAAACTCTGGGTGAGGAACCCCAATAACCTGACTTCAAATCAAATCTTAGAAACTTTCTGTGTAACACTGGATAATCTTTAACCTCTGTTTGCCAGTTTCCTTATCCATGAAACGGGCTTAATAAAAACACTTACATCCCAGAGTTGCGAGAATCAAGAGGGTAACATTTTATAAAACTTGTTCCATAGTGTCATACACATGCAATTTTATATTGTAGTTATTAGTATTTTCCCTTTCAGGATCATGGCCATTTTCTCCTTCTACTCTTCCAAGAGATCTGGGAGGCCTGAAGGACTAAACTTCTCATTTCACGGGTGAAGAAATTGAGACCCAGTAAGGGAAGTTCTTGCTCAAAGTCATATAGTAATTCAGTGGAAGATTTGGGTCCAGAATCCATGTCTCAAATCCATTTACTTAACATTTTATGAGAGTCAACTGTGTCAGTCTCTGTGCTTGATGCTGGGAGAGATATAAATATTAAAAATAGTTCCCACCTTCTAGGAGCTAATAGTCTATCATGAATAACCACAAGATAGAGTCTTTGTACATTGGAAGTTTATTTCCTATTGCCTTCTGAATTTGAGTTAGCATTTCACATATAAAGTTCTATGATCAGGGTATTGTTGGTTGTGTGTGTGTGTGTGTGTGTGTGTGTGTGTAAACAGAAGTACAAGTTGACTTCATTTGAGAGAATAGTTCAAAGTCATTTACTTGGCACTTGACAAATATCTTTTATGCATCCCATTAGTACTGGTTTTTCTTTGCTTTTTTTGCTTTGACCTCTAAAAGCAACGTGGAAGTTGTCCCCATTTTTACCCTATAACATCACAGACAATGTCTGCACCTGGTGCTGGCCAATTTATAGCTCCTGGTACCATGGATGAGAATCCTCACAACTTTCTTGTAGACCAACTTAAGGAAGAGAACCAGAAACATTCTCTTCTGTTGTTCTCATCCCTCTCAATTAATTACTGTGCTCAATGATCCTAAACTTACAAGTGAAAAGGGAAATGGTTCATAGCTCTCTGTACCACCAATTGTGCACCCTTAAATGAAGAAGCATCTCTAATACATATTGGACATGAAACTCCTCTACAAAAAAGGAAAGCTGGGAAGTCACAGAAATGGAGTCTAGGGTACTCAGACTTGATTTCCTTTATTGGGATGCACATTTTGAAATTTGCAGCATCCACATCTCCAGTCAGCTACATAGACTGTCCTTAAATGTCCTTTGGACATATGCATGAATTTCTTTTCCCCTTCCCTACAGTAAGACTGTCCCCTAATCTGACATTTGCTCCCAATGAAGGTATTGAAAGAGTCCTTTCCTTATTTTCAAATTCCTTTAATTCAGGATCTCTTTGCTCCAGTTGTTGCAGTGAGTAGAGCATTAGGTACCATTATCACTCTGGCTTCATGAGGGACATAGAAGATGTGGGCTGGGATTCCTAGTCCAGAATTAGGCTGGAAGAATTGAAACAAAGCATTATCACTTGGCATTTAATCACTATTCTGTTTGAACCAGACAGTTTTCTTTTTGTTGTGGACCTTGAAGGACATACACCTAGTATTTTATTCTTAAAAAATTGTTTTCTTCTTTCCTTCTGAATAAAGCCTAGAAAATGCTTCTTTGTCTTAGGGGGATGGGGAGACAAAGGGAAACAAGTGATGGATAAATATTGGAATTATTCATCCAGGAGAAGGGAAAAAAAAGTAAAATGGGAGAGACAGAGAGAGACAGAAACAGAAACATAGAGAGACAGAGACAGAGAGATCGAGAGACAGAGAGAGACAGAGAGACAGACATCAGAGAGACAGAGAGACAGAGAGAGAGACAGAGAGGGAGACAGAGAGAGACAGAGAGACAGAGACACAGAGAGAGGGGGAGACAAAGAGAGAGAGTCACAGATACAGATGTGGGCACAGAGAGACAAAGAGACAGAGACAGACAGAGAAAGAGACAGAGGTAGAGAGACATGAGAAACAGAAACAAAAGAGAGGCAGAGAGACAGGGGATAAAGACAGAGAGAAAAAGAGGAAACAGGGGAGGGAGAGAGACAGAGAGAGACAGAGAGAGGGAGACAAAGAGAGAGAGTCACAGATACAGATGTGGGCACAGAGAGACAAAGAGACAGAGACAGACAGAGAAAGAGACAGAGGTAGAGAGACATGAGAAACAGAAGAGAGGCAGAGAGATGGGATAAAGACAGAGAGAGAGAAAGAGGAAACAGGAGGGAGGGAGGGAGAGAGAGAGAGAGAGAGAGAGAGAGAGAGAGAGAGAGAGAGAGAGAGAGAGAGAGAGAGAGAATAGAAAAGATAGAAACATATAATATATCCGGAAAGATTTAGGTAGTTGTTTTCCCTTCCCTTCCTAAGAAGAGAAGCAAAGTTATTAACAAGCCTCAAAGGCTTATACAGAAAAGGCACAAAGAACCAACCCGGGGAAAAGTAACCAGGAAGAAGATAGGCTTCCAGTTTGGAAGACCATGAGATAGTTGATTTTAGGACTCCCATAGTGAGTGACCATGAAGATCATGGAACCAGATGCTGATGGTTAAATGCCAAAATCAAACCAGAAATTGGCAATCACAGGATTGGGAAAGACAAGGAATCTCAGGATTGCCCTGAGAGGCATGGGCAAGGTCAAGAAGGAGTTCTAGGACTAGAGAATGGACTGACCTCAGAGGAAAAGAACAGTCACTACTGAAGCCTCCTTGGAACCCACAGTGGCAAGTGAATTAATAGCAGTGTTTGTGTGGCAGGTACTACATTGAGGGATATTGTGAGTTTATGGGTACTAAGACTGGACCCTGAAGGTATGGTGGAAATTGAGCTTACCAGAAGTTGGGATTCTTCTACCTTGTTAAGGAGCTGGTATGCCCAGCCCCCTGTGGTTTAAAAATTAGCTCTATGGCTAATGGATTTTGTTCATCTTTTTGCCTTTTTGAAGGCTGAGAGGCCTCTTGAGAGACAGAAGCCAGATCTTGACATATCCAGGAAAGTTATCTGAGTGGTGGAACAAAAGGAATGATAGAAATTATTATTAAAGAGTAAACCCCAAGATTTTCTCAGGACACTTGATCAGTCTTTAGAGTCAGATGCTTGGGTTGCATGAATGCAATATTCACCAAATTCTCTCATGCTATCTTTGTGGGCAAAGTAAAAAGATAATCACAAAGATGTGTGATATATAATGCTTTAAGGACTGGGGAGAACTTTATTTTTTTATTTTTTGTTAAATACATTATACATCATATATAAATATCTCATTAAGGTGAGTAAGAAATATCATAGTCCTCATTTTACAAATAAAGAATTGAAGGAATTGAATCCAGATATTGCCTTGAATTGGATAGGATAGCTAGTAATAGTCTGGGGTCTTTTTTATAGCAAATTCAACACTTTATTATGCCACACAATGGACTCATGAGGGATAGATAAACAGGTAGATTAAGACTTAATTGAATGAATGAACTTAAAGGATGGTGGTTAATAAGGTCAATGTCCACATAAGAGGGAAATTTCCCTCTCCCTATAATAATAAGTATCATTTACATTGCCCCAACTGTGTAAGAAACAACATTAAGTACTTTCCAAATATTATCTCAGCTGATCCTCACAAAAACCCTGCATAAGAGAAGCAATTATTATTCCAAGCTTACACATGGGGAAATTGAGGTAGGTATAAGCAGAAGTTAAGTGACTTGCTCAAGTACATCATTTAGTAAGTGACTGAAGCTGGATTTGAAGTCATGTCTTTCTAATTCCAGTTCCAGTGTTCCATCCATAGTGTCTTTTAGTATGATAACAAAAGTTGTGCTCTGACAAATTGTAACAAGATGGAGATACTTTTATTTACTTGCTTTTTTTAGGTTTTGGCAAGGCAAATGGGGTTAAGTGACTTGCCCAAGGCCACACAGCTAGGTAATTATTAAGTGTTTGAGATCGGATTTGAACCCAGGTACTCCTGACTCCAGGGCTGGTGCTTTATCCACTGTGTCACCTAGCTGCCCCATGATGGAGATACTTTTAAAAGAAGTCAATGAGGAACAATATGCAGAGACTTGTCCCTTAAGGATGAGATTAGAAAAAATTAGAAGGTACTTCTTATCTATAGATACCTTCTAGGGAGATGAATTTTTCATAACATTTTTCAAGGTGTAGATGGGCTGAGACTTAGAGCATTGAGTTAGTCAAAAATACGTATTAAGTGCCTGCTATGTGTCAGATGAATACCAAATGAAGCAAAAAACAATCCTTGCCTTAAACAAGCACAAAATCTTATGAGACAACAAGAAAACAAATATATATATATATATATATATATATATATATAAACACTGTATAGTAAATAAGAAATTATAGAGGAAAGATTTGTTGTTTTAAAAGGGGTTGCAAAAGACTTCCTAGAAAATATGGACTTTTATTTGGAACTTAAAGGCTAGGAAAGCAATAAAAGAAGTGAGAGAACATTCCGGATATGGAGGCTAGCCAGAACAAATCCCTGGAGCTTAGAAATTAAGATGGAAATGATCCAAACTGAGGCTTAGCAGGACTCAAACAGTGAAATGAGAAGGGGGCTGGGACTCAAAAGAGAAAGACAGTATAAAGTTGATATTTGTTCACCAAGGGATCAAGATAGGAAAAAGAGTGGTCAGTGCAGGGGAATGACCAGGGAAGGAATAGTGTTACCAAGAAAAATAATATTGAAATACAAATCTCCTCTGAGAGATGTTTCTATCCTGGGACTTGTCCTGTTCTTTTGTCTTCCTTTGTGTTTTTTTACAAAGAATTTTTAGTTCTGAAAAATCCCATTACATATATCACTAGATGAAACTGTAGGCACATCAAGTTTATCAAATTTGTATTGATTGCTTAGGATTTAAAACATTCTAACAAGGTCAGATGTTGGATTGACTCTAAAACAGTGAAGGGAGGTCTGGCTAGTTAACAAGTTGGTATAAAGTAGATCTGGGGGTTTTAGTGGACTATAAGCTTAAAACTTGCTAACAGTGTAACATCAATACAGGGCTATTTCCAATGCATGTGTGGAGGTGACAAATATCAGGGAAGCACACTTAAGATTGGTATTAGAAAAAATATTCTCTTTAAAATGAAGTGACACAAAACAGGTATCCCCAAAGTACAGTAGCCTGCCTTGAGACATAGTGAGTTTCCTGTTACTGTAGGTCTTCAAGTAGGGACTTGATCAACATTTTACCTTTTCTCTCTGACTTGAACTTGAGCAACTACCCTTCCTTGGATGTCACCAGTAGCCTCTTTCTTCTTTCTTACTCAAAGCCTAGCTGAGATTCCAGTTTAGAGGCCTAGAATATCTTAGTACCAGCTCTCTCCAATTAAACTGGATCTGTTGTCATAACAGAGGTGTTGATCTGCTTTGTTTTATCTGGACAGCAAGACACTGTCATTCCTCTCCTACTCTTGAATCTCTTGACTGCTACCATTATAGTCAACCCATTTGCTTCAGGGACTCTTCTTACATGATCATTTTCATGAATATATGCACATTCTATCTCCATCTCCTTCACTGTCCTCCCCACAATTATACCGAACCCCCTCAAAGAGGGCAAGGATTGGGAGTTTACTCATTATTGCACAAGGATCTAGTTTACTAAAAGAATTAGGAATAATTTCCCCAATTATGTCTTAAATTGAAGACCAGGAAAGGGATGTTTTTACTGAAGGAGATGGTGGTGGAGGACAATAGGTTTTACACCAGTCAGAAACAAATCAGATTAAAGGATGGTTACCATAGAGACCATTTATACCACGGAGACAATCATGAACTATCTCCCTCAGGGAAGTTTAGGATGGTGTCTAATCATTTCCATTTTTCAGATTTGTGTTGCCATAGCAACATCCTAGTGCTGTCAAGAGTACAAGAATGCTGATGGGTAGGCCAGAAAATCTGGAATATGAGCCTCTGGGTTTTATGGATCAATCTGTACCCATTCATGGGAAGGTGCTTTAGTAAGAAATTGCACTGGTTGAGTAGGGAACTGAGAAGTAGGAGACAAGAGTGCTTTATCATCCATATTTTGGCATTGAGTTTTTGGAACCGAGTCCTTCCATATCCCATGGGGATGATGTAATAGGTTATTTCTAGGATCCCTTGAAGTTCTGACATCCTTGGTTCTGTGTTCAAAGGATGCTCTTCACGCTGGTATTCTAATACTCTGTGTTTGATGCTCTGTGCACAGATAGATTACTGAATTAAAAAGCAGTTCCCTTATCCTTCCTTTCCAAATTCTCCAGACCCACTATGGCCCTGGATTATAATAGCTTCAGGATTAATTTCCCAGAAGAAAAATAATTCTTGACTGATTCTGCTCTATGTTTCATCTCCTTCTTCCTGGTGTGACCACCAAGGGAAATGAAATTGGGAGCTAGGGGAAGAGGGACACTGTGGCCTTTGGGTCTTGAAGTGTGAGGAAGACTGAGATAGAGCAATGCTTGTCCCCACCAATCAGCTCCTATTTAACATATGTCTCATTGCAGCACATGATGTTTAAGCTCTTAAATTTAGCTCCTTGGGCTTTTGTGTTTGAAGAATGAAATCACAAGGTTTTATACATGTCTTACAGTTTTCCATTTTTTGGCCAAGCATTGAATTCTGGAGAGATGATTTTTATGAGAAAATAATGGGTATGATCATGTTCCCTGATGTCCATAGAGCACTTTTAGATTTTTAGATACAACCAGGTTGTGTCATTGAATAAAATTCAGTTGGTAAGTCAGGAAGATTTGAGTTCTGATCGTTACTGTGTGGTTGTGGACAAGTCATTTCATTTTTGACTTCCTCAGTTTATAATAATAGCGCCCTTCTTATCCCCCCATGTTGTTGTGTGGATTGAATGCAATATTAAGGGCTTAGTATTGTGCCTAGCACATAGTAAACAGTTTATAAATGCTAGTTATTACTGTTGTCGTTGTCATTTTCCCCTTCAGAGTCATGACCATTTTTCATTCTCATTTCCAAGAAGTCTGGAAGGCAGATAAGGCAAAGCTTAAACTCATTCCATGAGTTCATGAGTTCTAGTAAAGGAAGTACTTGCTCAAAGGCACATGGCAATTCAGTGGAAATTTGGGAAAAGATTCTAAGTCTCAAATCAATTCAACTTAACAGATGTGTCTTAAAAGTCTACTCTGATCAGTCCTATGAATGACACTAGGAAAGATACAAATTTTGTTAAGTCACAGTTCCTACCTTCAGGGAGCTTACAGTCTGGTAGGGATTTTTAATAAGAAATGATGCTTTAAATATTAAAACTTTTGAAAAGGAAAGTTCCAAGGTCAAGGTGTAGGGAATGAATGTGGGGAAACATAGTAGCACTTGACCTCACTTGAGAGGATGAAACAATTTTCTTGGAACTTGACAGACATCTTGCATGCATCCCCAACATGGTTGATTGTTCTTTGCTTTTTTGTTTTCACCCTTAAAACCAGCTGAGAAGGCATTCCCTATCTTTGACTTAGAATAACTTTTTAGACAAAGTCTGCACCTAGTCCTGGTTAGTTCCTGGCACCATAAACAAGAGTCCTTACATTCTCTTTATTAGTCAACCTTGGGAACATTCTCTACTGATATTCAAATCCCTCTCAACTGATGATCGTGCTCAAACTGAAAAGAGACATGGCTTCTGATCCTCAGCTCCATCAGTCACTGTTTTGCAATTCACTTCTCCATCCTATCCCACCCCCAAATAAAGAAGCATCTCTAAAGCTTGCATGTTTATCAGATATGGAACACTTATACCAAAAAGGAAAGTTGGGAAGTCATAGCAGTGCAGGTTGAGGCACTATTGCTCTATCTCTCTAGTCTGGATGCACATTTTGAGGTGAGAAGAATCCCTACTGTCATCACCAGAGAGCTTCATAGACTGTCCTTAAATAAATTTCCTTTGGATCCATGCATCTTTTGCATGGATTTCCTTTTGCTCTCCCTATTGTAAGGTTATCACATAATCTGTCATTTGGAGAGCCATTTGCTACCAAATGAAGGAACTGAAACAAATAGGGGAATGTGATCAATTCTTTCTCTAATTTTCATATTCCTTGAATCAGGAAGCCCACATTTTAATTGGTTTAGTGACTCCAATTTAGAATGCCAGTTCAGTAGGAGATAATAGAAACATTAGGTATTAATCTCATTGTGGCTCCCTGAGGGAGGTGGGGGTTATAATTTGGGGCTCCCAGTCTAAAAAGTAAGCTTGGGGAACTGCAGAGAAGTTAAATAACTTGGAAATGAAGCATCACTCAATTGGAGACTAAACAGTTTTCTTCTGTGTGAACTTTGAATGACCATCCCTTGATGAAGTTTACTTGACTTTTAACATAGTCTTGTGTGTTTGTGTGTATGTGTGTGTGAGGAACATCCTTGTGGCCTAGATTCACACATCTTTGTAGTCATGGTAATAGGGATAGGGAAGTAAAAGGAAATAGATGACTGTTGCTGAAATAGGCACTCAACTGGAGAAGAAGATAACTAAAATTTAAGAGGTTGTGTGTGTATGTGTTATGCATGATTTTTTAACTCAGAGGTATATACAGGTCATAGTTTCTCCTGGATTTCAATGAGATTTTACTGAAAGAATTTATATAGAAGGAATATGAATATCTCTGAAGAAGTTTGTATAGTCCTTTTTTCCCTCACCTTCTCAGGAGGAAAAATTAAGGAAAAACTAAACCTCAAAGGCTTATACAGAAGAGGTACAAAGGACCAACTCTGGGGGAAACCAACCAGGAAGACCAGTTTGGAAGTCCATGTTTATAGAACTGATTTTGGGGACTCTGGAAAGAGGGATCATAATCTGAGGATTAATTTCCAAAGTCAAACCAGAATTTGGAAGCTCTAAGATTAGTGGTGACAAAGACTTTGATAATTGTGCTGAGAGGAGTGAGCATAGGCCAAGAGGGAGCACCAAGATAGGGTGATCAAATCCTAGAGAGAATGAAGAAGCTTAGTCAACACTGAATCTTCCTTGGAATACACAGTAGAAATAGGTGAAACAAGGACTTCATCAAGAAATAATATGAGTTTATAGGGACTAAGACTGAACCCTGTCATTAATGATGGAAATGGAACTCACCAGAATCTGGGTTTTCTAGACTTGGTAAAGAAGCTGGTATACCAATCCCTTGCCTTTTATCATCAACTTTTTGCTAAAGGATTTTGCTCAACTATCCTTGTACAAGGCAGAGAAGTCCCTAGGGAGATTATCACCTTGATTTTGATGTTCTTAAGGACTGTATCAGGTTTAGGACAATAGCTATTATTGAGACAACTGAAAGACTGAGTCTGGTTGCCCTACCAGTAGTCAAAGTCAGTCTCTTGGGTTGAAAACATGGAGTGAAGGAATTCTCTCAGGCTATTTTGTGACTAAGATGGAGATAATCACAATAGCCTGCAAGTATACTATATGCTTTCAGGTTTGGGAAGAACTTTATAAACAATAATTATCTCATTAAGGTTAGTAATGAATATTATAATTACTATTTTACAGATGGTGAAACTGAAGATAATAAGACCTAGACCTTGCCTGAACTGAGAGAGCTAGTAAAGATCTAACATCTTTTATTTTTAATTTAATTTTTTTTGTTTTTGTAGGGCAGTGGGGTTAAGTGACTCATTCAAGGTCACACAGCAAGGGAATATCAAATTTCTGAGAACAGATTTGAACTCTGGTGCTCTTGACTCCAGGGTTGGTAATTTATCCACTGTGCCACCTAACTGCCCCTCTACAATCTTCTTGATTGAAAATCTAGCAATCTTTTCATTACGCCAATGGATCGATGAAGGCTAAATGAAGTTAGCTATAATTAGACCTGCTTGAACAAATGAACCTAAAGCATGGTGTTAACTGGTCAATGTTAACATAAAAGAGAAATTTTCCCCTGGTTAGAACAGTAGCAATGATGATGATGATGATGATGATGAAGAATACCATTTACATAGCATCTACTATATGCTTAGACACTGTGTTAGGTACTTTACAACTATTGTCTCATTTGATCATCCCATCAACCCTTCAAGATAGGTGTTATTATTTTTTCCCATTTACAGTTGGGGAAAAAGAGGTATTCAGAGCTTAAGTGACTTGTTCAAGGACACACATCTAGTATATCTGAAATTGGATTTGAACTTAGGTCTTTCTGATTCCAGGCCTAGCTCTCTAAGTACTTGATCACCAAGTTGCCTTCATATCCTGGTTCTGACATCAGAAAATGAGTTTTGGTAAATCCTTACAAGACGGAAAGATTTTGAGTATGAGCCAGTAATGGCCTCCATACAGACACCTGTTCCCTATGGAACAGCCTAGCTTAATCGAGAGAGATTTATTATCTAAAGAAAGACTCCACGGTACTGAATTTTTTATTATTTATCAAGATGTAGAAGGGCTGAGTCAGTTGGTCAATAAATATTCATTAAATCTATTCTATGTGATAAGTCCTGGGAAATAACAAGAGGCAAAAGACAGTCCCTGCACTCCATGAGTTCATCATCTAATGAGAAAAACAGAAATTTTGTACAGAATAGACTGGAAATAAGGGGATGGAGATCTTAAAATTCGGAAGGAGTGGGAATGATATCCTGTAGAAGATGAACTTTTAGTTAAGACTTAAAGGAAGCCAAGAAAACCAGGAGGCAGAGAGGAGGAGGGGGAGTATTCCAGGCAAGGGGAACAGCTGTGAAAAAATAATCCCTGGACCTGAGAGATGGAAGTGGGAATGACTCAGGACAGAGATTTAGCAATCCTCAATGAGTAAAATGACGAGTGCTCAGGACTCAAGAGGACGACAGTATCATGTTCAATCGGTTCATCAGGTGGTTAGGATGGGGAAAAGAGGAAAGAATGAGCAGTGCATGGAAGATGGTCTTCAAGGGAATGATGATGACAAGAAAAATCATTGATACTGAAACAAAAATTAACTCTGAAAGAGGTCTCCTGCATGGTGCCCCATGGTTTGTATTTTTCATCCTCTTTCTCTTCTTTCTTATTCATGTCATATACAAATGGCTTTAAGGTCTGTAAAGCATTTAAATGATCACTAATGAAATGTAGAAAATAATTTTTATCTGATTTCCAGTTCCTAAGAATTTGAAATGATTGATAGCAATAAAATTAAATTTTAAAAGATCTCAACAGGCTTAATTGATGGATTGACTCCTGAAAAGTGAATCTTAACAAGGGTTAAACATAAAAATCCAACAAAAGATTGCAACAAATAAATTATCAGGGAGGCAAGGATGGACAATAGTTGGTTCAACAAAGATCTGGGGGGAGAGTCATGGTTGCTGCTGTTGTTTGTCCTTCATTCTTGAAGAGGACCATGGCTTCAGGGAAGAGATACCATGACATGTATCAGATTTGAGTGAAAAGATGTTCAAAGTCATCCCCCTCACTTTCTCCTCCAGAGCCATCTGGGTCAAGTGGTCAGATATGAACCAGAACAACTAGATATGGCCCTGGATGTGAGGCAATAAGGATTAAGTGACTTGCCCAGGGTCACACAGCTAGAAAAATGTCAAGTGTCTGAGACTGGATTTGAACTCAGGACCTCTTGACTCCAGGGTCAGTGCTCTTTCTACTGTGTCACCTAGCTGCTCTGTCATGTTGAACAAAGAAGAGAGAATGAAGATGCAGGGGAGATGGTCTTGGATAAGGGAGATGGTGACACCAAGAAAATCATTAATATTGGAAAAAATATCAATTTGGAGGAAAGTCTCTTGTATGGTGCTTCAGAAATTCATCCTTAATCTTAGGTTATTCTTTTTTTTTTACTTTTTCTCCTGTTCTTTCTTCTTTGTGTCTTTTACAATAGATTTTCAGATCTGCAAAGCACTTTACACATAGTATATCTCTAGGTGAAACTGTAGACAACAAGCTTAATAAAATGTAAATCATAAGAATTTGTGATCATCTATATTGCTAAGACTATATTCAGAAAGCCTTTGATAGGGAATTTCAGGGAAGCTTGGTGTCTGGAAAACAAACAAAGAAAGAAACAAATAAGCAGCTTGTAACAATGAAGTTATCACAAATAGGTCTACCAAAATGCAATGGCATGCTGCGAGAGGTAGGCATGTTCTCATTTCCGTAGATATTCAAGCAGGGACTTGGTGACTTCTTTGCCTTTCTGGTTTGAACCTGAATAAATATTCTTCCCAGGGTTCTCTTATTAGCCTCTTTCTCTTTTCCTGTTTCAGCCCTGTTAACAATTCCAGTTTAGAGACCTGGGGTCTCAACAGCAGTTTCCCAAATAAACTGAGTCTGTGTCATAGCAGGGGCATCCATTGGAGTGTCCTGTTTTATTTGGACAACGAGCCACTAGAGCCTCTAGAGATCCTAAGTCTCCTGAGCTAGATGGGTCCAGAACCTCTAAGAATCCTAGATTGTCCCGGTTGTGATAGGTCTTTTTGTTTCAAGCAAATGTTTGTTCTGGTGAATTATATAAATATTTGCAGATTCTACCCCCTCCTCACTCATTGCCTTGCTCCCCCAAATTAGAATAAATTCTCAGAGAGGACAGGTATTAAGGTTTATTCATCACTTTATAAGGCTCTGAATTTTCTAAGAAATAAACTTTCTCAATTTGGTCTTAAATTGAAGACCAGATCAGGGATGTTTTAAATGATGATGGTAGTGGAGAAGGAATGGGGCATATACCTGTCAAAAGCGAAAGGGGTTTCTTTTCTTTTTTTTAGTATTTTATTTTTCCCTGGTTACATGTAAAAACAAATTTTAACATTTGTTTTTTTTTTTAACTTTGAGCTTCAAATTCTCTCCCTTCCCTTGCTTCTCTTAGAAGCAAGCACTTGCTATAGACTATAAATGGTGTAGTTGTGCAAAACATGCCCATTTTAATTATGTTATGATAGAAAACAAACCCCTTCTCCCCCCAAAAAAGAAACTCCAGGAAAAATAAAGTAAAAAGAAGTATTCTATGTAAAAAGGGTTTCTTGCATCAGATTGGAGGATGGTTACCATGGAGACTGTCTGAACAGTAGAGAAAACCATGACTTATCTCCCCAGGAAAATGCACTGCAGTGCTCAGCCATCCAATCAGGGCCTGCCATTTTCAGACATCTGTTGCTGTGGCAACATCTCAGTTATACTGATTGTAGGATGTTGATCAAGGTTAGGCAAGGAATTCTTAAGTATGAGACTGGATTCGTGGGACACTTTGTACCCAGGTTTGAATACTTGCTTTGTAAAGAAGCAGTAGGAGGTAGTGGCAAGAACACTAAAATGGGCTATTACACAGCAGGATTCTATGTGGTCCACATTTTACCATTGATTCTAGGACTGAGTCCTTCCCTATTACATGGAGGCTATATAATAGGTTAATTCTAAGAGCATTTCCAGCTCTGACACTCTTTGTTCTGTGTTCAGAGGTTATTTCCTGTGATGATATTGTAACATTTTCTCTACGAAGCCCTGTGCACAGATAGAACTCTTATTATTGAATTAACCAGCAGCTCACATGGCCCACCATGGCCTTGGGTAGCCAAAGCTTCATGGTAGATTCCCAGAAAAAAACTAAGTCCTCAGTCATTCTGCTCTCTGATTGTGCTTCATCTTCTTCCTCTGGGTCAGATCACCAAGAGAGAAGAAAGTGGAGATGGAGGGTCCTTGTGCCCTCTGCATCTAAAAGAAAGTGTGAAGACAGAGATGGAACATCAGGCCTTGTATTTCAGGGCTTTCCCACACAGACTCCATTCACTACATCTATATCATTCAAAAGCATGGTGTGGAACTCTTTTTGGCAAGACATTGGGGTTGAGGAACTTGCCCAAGGTCACACAGCTAAGTAAGTATTAAGAGTCTGAAGCTGGATTTGAACTCAGGTCCTCCTGACTACAGGGCCAATGCTCTAGCCACTGAGCCACATAGCTGTCCCATGGTGTGGAACTTTTATTAAGCTTCTTGATCTCTCCTATTTGGAGAAGGGAATAACAAATTTTTTACTATCATAACTTACAGTTTTCTATGTCCTGCCAGGCATGTTTTTATGAAGAGAGGGAGGAAGATTTTATTAATTTTTAACCTTGTAATAGCTTCAAAGTTTTAAAAATTCATTTTGAACTTAAATGTGAAATGAGAAAACTTTCCATGTACACTTCAGAACTGAAAGATAGGATTCAATATAAAATCATAAATTTCTATTTCAGATTTACTTTTTTTCCCCTGAAAAACTAATAAATGCTACACATTATTTTCAAAACTTCCTGGTTTTCCTGTGCTTCCTTCCAGTTTTCATTTGTTCTCTGCAACTCTATAGTATACTCATAGATAAAGTTTATCCCTGGCTTGGACAGTCCTGTAGAAACTGGCATCATAGATGAGAACCTTCATATTCTCCTTATTAGTTTATCCTGGGGAAAACAGGAACATTGTCTCTCATGTTCTCATCCCTTCCAATAATAACTGTGCCTAGATTTGAAAAGGGAGGTATAGCCCATGACCTTCTCCTCTACCGATTATCATTCTGCTTTTCACTTTCGTTCATTCTTTCTTCCCCATTCCCATATATGGAGCATCACTAACACATATCAGACATGAAATTCCTATAGGAAAAAGGAAAGCTGGGAAGTCACTGCAATGCAGACTGGGGAGCTACTGCTCCATTGCCCTGCTATAGATGCATATTTTAAGATGAACAATAGCCTTATTCCCATCTCCAGTCTGATGCATACACTGTCATTAAATAAATCTTTGGATACATGGATTTCCATTTTCCTTCCCTAGTATAAGGTTGCCTCATAATGTATCATTTAGGAAGTCAAATGTTCCCAAATGAAAGAAGAGAAATGAACAAAAGAATGTGATCAAATCTTCCATCATTTTCACAGTACTTGAATTCAGAGAACCTTTGTTCCAGTTGTTACACTGAGTGATTCCAAAAAGAGCTAGATACAGGAAATGGTGGGAGTATTAGGTACCCTTCTCATTCTGTTCTGTGAGGGAGGTGTGGAGGCTATGGTTTGGGGCTCCCAGGCTAGAAAGCTAATTTTGGGGAACTTGAGTAAGAAGGATAATTAGCTATAGACTGAGCTCTTTTAGTCTGATATTTGTCTACTCCTTTGGCCTGATGCTCCCTTTTGATCAGTATCCATACCTCTCAGCAAAATCCCGAGGTTCCTTGGTATTACCAATTATATGGCTCCCAACTTGTGGTTCGAATTTAGGATTTGGTTCACAACCTTTGACAATTTATTCCTCATGACCATTTTCTCCAGGGAGTCTCCAAAATCCATTCTCTATCTATGGTTCTCCTTGCTTGCTTTCCCACAGGGTTGATGCTGTGTACCTCTTTTATTGAGGATTTTGAAGTTTGGCTCTCCCCCTAGGCAGAGGATGGAAAGGGCTGCCCAAATCTTTTCAGAGATGTTCATGTTACAATACTCCTTATAATCCTTTCAGCAAATGTTTATTGTAAAGCAGGAATACTAAGTCTATGTTACGCCTCTAGGTAAAAAGATCATATACATATAGTCACACACATATTATCTCCTTTTCTATTTTTTTATGTCTCTCTGTCTTTGTCTCTGTCTCTCTGTCTTCTTTCTGACTCTGTCTTCCTCTTTTTCTCGCATATCTCTGTTTCTTACCATTATCTTTATCTCTCTGTCTCTCTGTCTCTGTCTCTATCTCCATTTCTCTGTCTTTATCTCTCTTTCTCTGTATCTATCTCTGTCTCTTTCTCTCTGTCTCTGTCTCTCTCTCTCATACACACACACACACACACACACACACACACACACACATATATATATGTATGTATATAAAAGATATATCTGCTACCTTTTCCCTACCATGTTAAAATAACTAGATGCCTAATTCCAGCAAATGTTAACTGTTTCCCCTTGTCTCCACACCACAAGCCTATGTACTCATGCTTTGTCTAGGCCTCAAGGATATACTTTTTAGGTTTATTCACAAAGAAAAAAGAAAATATAAAAATTCAAGAACAATAGGAGAGGCTCTTTTAAAGTCCTCACAGAAGAAAACTACCAGATCTTTAAATGAATGGCTTCCCTTCAAGGTTGAAAGTCTGAGGGACTGATATTTTCTTCTACCATTGTAAGGAAGGTAGGAAGCTGGAGGAAGATACAGGGGAAAGATTTGAGTTCTGTTTTGAATATGTTGAGTTTAAGATTTTTGAGCATCCATTTTGAGATGTCTGAAAGGCAATTGATCTATGAGATTGGGAATCAATAGAGAGGTTGGGGTAGAATAGGTAGATCTGAGAATTGTCAGCATGGGAATAAAAATTAAATATAGGGAAGCTGACAAAATCACCAAGTGAACTAGTATAGAGGAAGAAGAGAAGTGTCCAGAATAAGATCCTATGAAACATCTCCTATTAGAAAGTGGGATCTGGACTTGGATCCACTTTTGGATCCAGCAAAGGAGATAGAGAAGGAACAGTAAGATGGATGACAGTAGTGTATCAACAGTAAGAGAGTAGAATAGTCAACAGTAAGATGGGAGAAAGAGTGGTATCTCAAAAAATTAGAGGAGAATCTCAAAGAGGAGAGAGTGATCAGCAGTATCAAAAGTTGCATAGAGGGCTAAGAGACTGAGTATTGAGAAATGGTTATTGGAACTGGCAGCTGAAAGATCATTGGTAACTTTAGCACTTTGGGTATAATGGTAAGGTCAAAAATCAGTTTGTAAAAAGTGAAGAAGAGCATTTGAAGAGAGAAACTGGAGGGATGCATTGTATTTGCCAAGGACAGATGAGATATAGCATGATAGTTGGGATGGAAAGATCAAGTGAAAATTTTTCAGGATAGAAGAGATATGGTCATGTTTTCAGACAATAATGAACCAGTATTCAGGGATAGAAAAACAATAAAATAGGTGACAGAGTGAGCTATTTGTTAAAGGAGATGAGATCAAAGGAGATCACCAGAGCAGGCAGAGGGGTTATCCTTGATATGGAGTAAAATTACCTCATCATGGTAGATTGGGGAGAAGGAGATTGAGTCAGAAAGTATCAAAGTGATATTTGATGAGTAAGAGTAGAGAAGAGGGAGCTTAATTTTTCCTGTAAAATATGAGACAAAATTTTCTACTGAGAGGGTGGTGAGGGGGAGCCATGAAAGGTTTGAGGAACAATAAAAACATTTGGAAGAGCCATTGTGTTGAGTGGGATAGTTTCTTGATAAAGCAGCAAGAGCTCAGGTGACGTTATATGACATATATTTTGGACCCAGTTAGGATGGTTGTGTGATTTTCTCCACCTTCTTGTAGCAGACAGCATACAGAAGAGAATTAGGTGAATGGTGTGAAATGATTCAAAACTGAAGGTTATTTAGTGCAATGTTAAGAGGTGTAGGGACTCGGGAGAGGAGGAGTGTGTAGAAATTGGTTCACCAAGGGGTCAAAATGGGAAAAAGAGGTGGACTGGGGAGGTGGCCTGGGAGGGAATTGGAATGCCAAGGAAAAAAAAATCTTTAGTATTGAAATAGAAATCAACTTTGGAGGAGGACTGTAGTATGATATCTGAGGGACTTGCCCTTGGTCCTGAGTCCTTGATCTTCCTATTCTTTCTTCTTGACTTTTACAAAGGGTTTTCAGGTCTTTGCATATATTGTATCACTAGATGAAGCTGCATGGGCCAAACTTGGTAGATTGGCAGTTCATAGGAGTTTGTTTTTATTGCTTACATTGAGATTCAAAAGATTACAAGAGGGTCTAATGATGGGTTGACTCCAGAATGGTGAAATTTAATAAGGGACTAAATAAAAAAAGTCCTACATATGAATACAAAGACCCAACTACATGAATGAAAGCTCGGGGAGATTGGACTAGTCAATAGTTGGTTCTGAAAAAGGGTAGTTAGGAGGCACAGTGTATCCACTGGCCCTGGAGTCAGGAGGACCTGAGTTCAAATCCTGTCTCAGACACTTAATAATTACCTAGCTATATGACCTTGGGCAAGTCACTTAACCCCATTGCTTTATTTAAAAAATGGTACGGGGACAGCTAGGTGGCACAGAGGATAAAGCACCAGCCCTAGAGTCAGGAGTACCTGGGTTCAAATCTGGTCTCAGACACGTAATAATTACCTAGCTGTGTGGCCTTGGGTAAGCTACTTAGCCCTATTTGCTTTGCAAAAACCTAAAAAAAATGGTATGAAAAAGATCTGGGTACTTTAGTGGACCACAGATTTAATATTGTGAGCAATATGATAGGGAAACCAAAAAAAAAAAAAAGCTAAAGCAATTTAGGGCTACATTCAGAGAGACACTGTGCTGAGGGCCAGGAGATTAGAATCCTGCTGGATAAACTGTCTAACCTGACCCAAACACACGTGGAAAATTTTGTTTAGTTCTGGATACCATATTTTAGGGAATATATTTTTAAACATGTGTGTGAATGGTAGAAGAAATAACAAAGCTCTGTTTTGATAAGTAGTGAATCTCCTATCACTTTAAATATTTAACTAGAGGTTTGATGACAACTTTGCATTTTCTTTTTGGTTTTTCTCTGTGTAACCTTCCTTGAATGAATCCATTAGTTTGTTTCTCCTTTCCTTAAATGTAACTCAATCTACATGATATAATTCATTGGACTCTGACTCTATTGCAATTAATATTAATCAATTTGATATTTTACACAAATCATTTAGGATAAGATAGGCTCTCATAGTAGACCTTTATAGAAGACTTTATACTTTAATGTAATATTCACTACTTCTTTTTTAGGTTTTTGCAAAGCAAATGGGGTCAAGTGGCTTGCCCAAGGCCACACAGCTCGGTAATTATTACGTGTCTGAGGTTGGATTTGAACTCAGGTACTCCTGACTCCAGGGCTGGTGCTTTATCCACTGCACCACCTAGCCACCCCATATTCACTACTTCTTTACCAGTTATGAAGCTCTTTCCCACAAACACAAGAGTGCTGATAGTTATCTCCATCCTGTTTTAATCAAATTTCATATCCAAAATTGTATTTTTGCATGCCTTGGTTCTTGAAAATTCCCCCAACTTATTCTTGTACTTTTGTCCAACATGAACAGATAATCATCCTGTGACCATCTTATGATTACTTGGTCATCAGAGATGACTAATGATGTGCCCATCTTAATTTTTAACCCTCAAGAGAAAGAAATCCAGTGTTTTACCATGTCTTTTTTGCATATTTGGAACTCAAATCTTAAAAAATTAAGGGGAGCAGAGGCATTTCAGACCATGAGGAAGATCTGAGTTTCACTTAGAGGGGACCATGAAGTCTTTAATAAAGTGCCATTGGCTGAGAACTCTGCCTTGGTTTCTTTTATTGTTGTATAATTTAAACTCCACAGATTCTTTAGAATTTAGCTACCTCTTAGTACCAGCTTTCCAACTATATTGGGATTGTCATGAGACTGGCATCTCAAATTCTTGGATTTCTCTAGGCCTTAAGACCCCTGAGTCTGATGGTACCAGGACCCCCAGAAGGTCTAGACTGTGACCATTGTATTTGACCATTTTGTTTCAGGGAATCATCTTTCCTTTTTATGAATGTGTGCATATTCTATCCCCACTTTGTTCCTGCCCTGCTCCTTGCAACTATATTGAACCATCACAGAAGGAAGCATTAGTACATTATCATACAATACATTTCTACAAGAAATAGTTTTAAAATTGAAGACTGAGTCAGGAAATGTTTTAACTCATGGAGAACCTGTAGGATATGTACCTAGCTTGGGCAGAGAGTATTCCCTACATCAGATTGGAGGATGATTGCCATGGAGTGAATAGTCTTGCAAACCATGATCAGTCTCCTTCAGAGAACACTAGGGTTAAGGATGTGGACCACCCATGACTTGTCCAATCAGGGCTTTCCATTTTTCAGACTCCTGTTGCCATGGTAAATTTCCAGGGCTGGTAAGAATATCAGCCTTAGGAGGCTGGTTGGGGTGGGTCAGGCATTCTGGAGTGTGTGATTCTGGGCTTTATGGGGCGCTGTGTGACTGTCCATGGAAATCTGCTTTATCAAGCAGCAGCAGGATGGAGTAGTCAGCAGGCTGAACTGGGAGACAGAATAATGGTTCTAATTTGTCTTGGTTTTATCATTGACTTTCAGAGATTGACTCCTTCCCAATGACATGAGGAAACTATTAGTTTATTTGAAAGATCCCTTCCAGCTTTGACATTCTTTGCTCTATGTTTCCTGGGTTGATATTTTAACATACTGTGTGTATGAAGCTCTGTGTATAGTTATGATTCTTATATTTGAATTAATAATCAACTCAATAGCTCTCCAATTCATCACCATTATGGCCCTGGATAGCCACTGATTCATGATTAATTTCCCAGAAAAAAATAACCCCTGAATCCTTGTGTTCTCTCATTGTGCCCAATTTTCTCCCTCCTGGTCTAATCAAGCAAAGGAGATGAAGATGGGAGGAGGAGGAACACTGTGACCTCTAGGTACTGAGGAAGCATGGAGAAGACTGATCAGGGGCATCATGGCCTATATGTCAATGCTCATCCTCACTGGTCCCCATTAATCAATATCAGGGGTGTTTTAATTCATGTAAGACATCTACCTAGCATAGACAGAGAATATCCCCTGCATCAGATTGGAGGATGATTGCTATGGAGTGAATAGTCTTGAAAACCATGATCAATCTCCTTCAGAGAACACCAGGGTTAAGGACAGGACCACCGATGATCTCTCTTATTGTTGTGCAAGGTCTTGGAAACTATCAAATTCCTTGGGCTCTTCTGTCTGGACAATAGAACAACAAGCTTATACATGTAGTTACTTGTAATTTTCCACTGGTGTCCAAGTGAGGGAGAAAGTTTGGTTACAGTCAGAATAATGAGAATAACTGACAACTGAAGACTTTAAAATTTTAGAGGGAGTTAGATCTTGCAGTTGAAAGGGTTCTAGGTCTGTAGT
Organism: Macrotis lagotis; assembly: GCF_037893015.1. NCBI lineage: Eukaryota > Metazoa > Chordata > Mammalia > Peramelemorphia > Peramelidae > Macrotis > Macrotis lagotis. The sequence continues at coordinate 617,374,432 of NC_133666.1, read as the reverse complement.
CAAGAAGACCTGAGTTTAAATCTAAGCTCAGGCACTTACTGTGTGGCTCTAGGCAAATGTCTTTCCCTCTGTCTGCCTCAGTTTCCTAATTTATAAAACAGAAATAGTTAAAGGACCTTCCTCCCAATGTTATTGTGAGAATCAGATGAGCCAATATTTGTAAAGGACTTACGCAGTATTGTCCCATAGAAAGTATACTATAAGGGTGGCTAGGTGGCGCAGTGGATAAAGCACTGGCCCTGGAGTCAGGAGTACCTGAGTTCAAATCCGGTCTCAGACACTTAATAATTACCTAGCTGTGTGGCTTTGGGCAAGCCACTTAACCCCATTGCCTTGCAAAAACCTAAAAAAAGTATACTACAAATATTAGCTCTTATTCCTACAGCTATTATAGTTCTTAGAGCTATTATTATTTTCCCCTGCAGTATTATGACCTTTTTCTCTTTGTACTCTTTGAAGAGGTCTGGGAAGCAGATAAGGCACGGATGGAACGGTCGATTCCACAGATGAAGAAATTGAGACTCAGTATGGTAGGTGACTTGTTTAAAGGCGCATAATAATTCAATGGGAGAACTGGGACCAGAATCCAAGTGTCAGATCAATTCACCTTGAGAAACATTTCTTGACTATCTATTGTATGTCAAATACTGTGCTTGATTCTGGAAAAGATAAGACTGTTAAGACATAGACTCTGCCTTCTGGAAGCTTATAGTCTAGCAAGGACCATCATAAGACATGGATCTTCATAGATTGGAAGTTGATTCCTTCTTTCCTTCTGAATTTGAGTTGATATTTCAAATGTAACATACCAGGATCTGAATATGGGTTGTTTTGTATGTGACCTCTCTTCACCCATCAAAGTCATTTTCTTGGTACCTGACAGGTATCTCTCATGCATCCCATAAGTATAGATTGCCCTTTGCTTCTTTAATTTTATCTCAAAAAGCAACTAAGGTGTCACCATATGTGTCCTATAGTAACTTATAGGCAAAATATCCATCTGGCCCTGGATAGTCCTATAATTCTTGGCATCATAGATGAGAAATCACATAGCTTCTTGCTAGCTAACCTAAGGGAAAACCAGGAACATTCTCTTCTGATGTTCTTATCCTCTTTCAACAAATTCACAAAAATTCCCAAAGCCTGGATTTGAGAAGGGAGTTGGCCCATGCCACTCTGTTCCACCAAAGTCTGATTCTTGGGTTGCATGAATGAAATAAGTGAAAAAAAAATCTCTATTTGTGAATAAGATAGTCAGCCACAATAGTCTGCAGGTGTACTGTTTAAAGTCTGCAAAATTCTGCATACATTCATGATACATTGTCTACGTTATCTTATCGTTCTATCTAGTTATCTTGACAGACTGACAACAGAAGGTGAGCTCTGACAAATTTTGATAAAATAGAAAGATTTTCAGTAATGAATTCTATGTGGATTTTCAGTAATGAATTCTATGTGGATGCCCATTCCCTAAGGATCAGCCTTGGAAGGGTTGATTGAGACTTGCACTCAACTGGCTTAACCAATCACTTTATAAGTTATTTAGCTCCCACTATTTATTAGGCACTATGCTAATTCTGGGGATGCAAAAAGAGACAAAAGACAATTCCTTCCCTCAAGAAACTCACAATCTAATAGCAATCTATTAAGAAATCATATTTTTATATATGCATATAAATAAATAAACTATGTACTGTATAAATTGTTAACAGTAGGAGGTATTAGAATAATTAAGAGACATTATAAAAAACTTTCTGTAGATAATGATTTTTTTATCTTTATCTAGCTATCCATTTATCTTATCTATCTCTTTTACAATTTTTTTCTGCATTTAGTATCTATTCATTCCACTTCCTCTCCTTCTTAAACAAAAAGAAAAATGCTTATCATAAGCAGAGAATACAGCAAAACAAATTTCCACATTGAGCATACCTGAAAATGCCTCTCTCTGCATTTTAAGTTCACCTCTTTGGCAGGAGGTGAATGATGTGTTCCATCTTCAATCCTCTGATCTCATGGTCTATCATTGTATTGATCAATTTTTCAAAGTTTTTTGTTTTTTTGTACAAAGTTTTTGCCATTGTATAATTTGTTTTTCTTTTCATTACATGGATTTATAGAGGTCTTTCTAATTTTTCTTACGTTATCCATTTCACAATTTCTCATGGCATAGAAATATTCTATTACATGCATATGTCATGGTAACAATATTCTTAAAGTGAAAGTAAAAGTGATTACAGCTGTTAATACCAAAAAATTTCCCTTAGGTTACAGAACAAAAAAGATTTCTCCCAATTTCAATATCAAATTAAAAAAAAATCTCTTCTTTGAGAACAGATTGACTAATTTTAATTTGCACAGTTTAGCAGTTTATCCTGAGGTTTTCCTTAAATCTTTCTTTTTTTTGTGGCTGTCTGGGAGAAAAGACAAGAAAGAGGAGGATTAAAGAGGGAAGGTAGGAAGAAGGAGAGAGAAAAGTAGGAAGGAGAGAAGGTAGAAAGAGAGTGTTTGGGGAAGAGAGGAAAGTAGAGATTTGAATCATCAATAGTTCTTTAAAATACAGCAACAAGAATACATAAGAAACATATCTCTACTACTAAAATGTTAATTATCTTTGAGGATTTTCTCTTTTAACTTTATTAAACAGATTCTCTTCTTCATGACAGGGAACTCTACTTGTTAGATGGAGGCATTAATGTAGAATAAAACAACAAATTAGCACATCTGTACATTGCTATATATTGAATGTGGGGAATATAGTATATTGTAGTTAGATGTGGGACAGGCAGTAGAATCTAGCAAGACTTTTTTTGTACTATTTATATTTTCTTATTATCTTCTTAAATTATTTTGAAGTTCACAAATTTATTTAAATTGTATGACCTTTCCCCAAAAGGTTCACAATTCAATATTAATTATGGGTATCAAGGAATATTTTGATATATGTCTTTTTGCCTATTTTCTTTTGTTTCCATGCTATACATTGATCAAAATTGAATGTGTTGAGAAAAAAAACCATATCCTTTTAAAAAAAGATTTATTTAAGGGGCAATGGGATTAAGTGACTTGCCCAAGGTCACACAGCTAGGCAGTTATTAAAGTGTCTGAGGTCATATTTGAACTCAGGTCTGTCTGATTTAAATTCAGGTCCTCCTGACTCCAGAGCCAGTGCTCTATCCACTGTGCCACCTAGCTGCCCTGAGAAACCATATCTTTGAGGCAAAAATAAAATATTAGAGATAGCAAAATTATGTAGTACATAAGACAACTTTTTCTTTTTTAAAAAAAATTGAAAGTAATAGTGTTTGATCTTTGTTTAAACTAACAGTTCTTTCTCTGGATACAGATGGTATTCTCTGCTGTATATACCCTAAAATTGTCCTTGATTATTTGCCTATCTATTTTTTTAAGGTTTTTGCAAGGCAAATGGGTTTAAGTGGCTTGCCCAAGGCCACACAGCTAGGTAATTATCAAGTGTCTGAGACCGGGTTTGAACCCAGGTACTCCTGACTCCAGGGCCAGTTCTCTATCCACTGCACCACCTAGCTGCCCCTTGCCTATCTATTTTAAAGACATTTTCTACTTCTATATTTTTAACAGTGTACTAGGAGTTTTGAATTAGTTCATAAACAGCAAGAACTGAATAAAATTTATATAGAGAAAAAAAGAAAAGGAAAATAAAAGCAAGAAAATAATGATAGAAGAAAATGAACAATATAGTACAAAATGATCTAGTAGCTGTATAATACAAAAAAAAACAGAAAAAGAATTCAAATTCACTGACCATGTGATGAGATAAAGTGCTCCCCTGATGTCTTCATGAATGTCAAAATAAGAATAGGATACTTTAAAAAAATTTCTTTTATGTATTTCTTTCCTATCTCATGGATTTCTTTCTTTTCCCTTAATTCTAATTTATCATACTGAAAATGATTAATCTGTAAGCATGCTAAACATAAATGTGTATGTACAATATTCACCTAACTTCTACACTGAGGGGAGGGAGGTGGGAAGAGAGGGTAAAAGAAAATCATGTAACTTAAAAATATGCATATGCATGTGGATGATGTTGAAAAACTTTCTTAACATGTAATTGGAAAAATGGAACATCATTTGAAAAAAAGGAGAACAACAGGAATTTTGCCAGAATGCTGAGTGGATCCATTATGGTGAATTTATAGTCATGTTTCCAGGAAAAGCAGGCATAGATGAGTTGCAATCTCCATTGACTGAAGAATCATTAATTAGATCATATATCCATTTGAATATTTGACTTGAAAAAAATTGATTTCTCAGAATAACCCCAAAATATTCATCCAATAGAAACCTATCCTCAAATTTCTCAGATTCAACTTGGGTCTAACAGTTTAGTTAAGCTAAAGATTTGTGATCCCTTTACCTATTTTTGCATGTAAAAATGCTTGTTTCATTAGCAAAATGCCTTTTAAAATGTTCTTAGGAACATGACTCCTATTCATTGTAAAACCTTACAGATTTAAAATTGTTTTAATGTTTTTGAAAATGAAATCTTTTTTAAAAAAAGTATTTATTTTAAAAAGCATTGACTGAGGTATCATCATAAGATTGTAGAATTAGAACTCAAAAGTACCTCAGTGGTCTTCAGGCAGGTTCTATTCTTTCATTTTACAGATGTGGAAACAGCAAGAGAGGTTAAATAAATTGTCTAAGGACACATATTGAGTAGATAACAGTGCTAGGATTCAAATCCATAATCTCTGATTCTAAATCTATTGCGCTTTTTATTATACCATCTCATACTTTGCAAATTCACTAAGTGATTTGTAAAAAAAAATTAAGTTGCAAATCATGAATAAATAACTTAAGAAGATTTCATTGTAAGTCAGAATTGTGCTAGGAGATTCCTTTTTTATCTTCATCACCCAAGAAATTCCTTCCCAGAGCCTTGGCTGCTTAATTCTACAACTTGAATTTTTGATTCCAAACTAGCTCTCTGGTTTAATACAAAGCACTAGAGGTTATGACAAAGATTGTCAACCATTGCAGACAAACCTCCTGCCTTGCCTTTGAGTCATCCAGACCTTGGACATAGTCAAAAAATCAAGCAAATAAAACCCACCAATATTTTTTTTTAGGTTTTTGCAAGGCAAATGGGGTTAAGTGGCTTGTCCAAGGCCACACAGCTAGGTAATTATTAAGTGTCTAAGACTGGATTTGAACCCTGGTACTCCTGACTCCAAGGCTTGTGCTTTATCCACTACGCCACCTAGCCACCCCAAAACCCACCAATATTGACAGCAACTCTATCAGACTCTGTTAGACAAGATATGTCCCACTTGGTACTCTGGTAATACCTCTCCTCACTCTTTTCTTACTGAGAGGACAAAAAAATGTTCTTACCAACAGTCTCTTCTCCTTGGTCCTGGGTTTTTGTTCTTTTTCTTCCTCTTGTTTTTTCTTTTTTATTCTTCATAATAGTTACAAGTGGTCTGCAAAGCACTTTCCATATCTTATATCACTAATGAAACTGTAGACACCAACATTATCAAATCTGAAGTTCATAAGAATCTGGGATGATCACTAACAAAGACTGGAGTCAAAAAGAGGGGAAAAATGTTAAATTCCAGATTGATTCAAGAAATATGAAATTTAATAAATTGTAAATATCAAAATCCTACTTGTGAATGTAAAAAAATCAGCTGTCCAAATGAAGGACTGGGAGGACCTGGATAAGTAATATTTGTTAGATCTGTGAATTTTCTTAATAAGGACCACTAGTATGCAAGGTCAGCCACAGTCATCTAGGGCTGCATCCAGAAAGACAAATTTCCTTGTCCAGGTGATGATAGCACCCTTGGGGAAAACCATGGGAACTACTTCTAAGTATTTGAAGGGTTGTCACAAGAAGGGAGCATTAGATTTGTGCTATTTGGTCTTAATGAACCAGGAGCAATGGGTGGGTTGGGAGGCTAATCAGGGAGGCACATTTTAACTGGGTGTCAAGAAATAAATACTTCTAACAGTGAAATGTCCTGAAAAATTATCCTTATGTGCAATGATCTGCTTTGAGATGCAATGAGTTTAAACATTACTGTGGGTTTTCAGGAGAATCTTCTTGATTAGATCCCATAATTCATTTTTTTCCTTTCCTACCTCAGCCCTGTCTGAGATCTCAGTTTAGAGATGTAGGATATCTTATCATCACTTCAAGTAAAGTGGAATTGTTGCCATAATAATGGCATCCCTCTGAATTGTGCCCTTCTCTGGTTATACTGCAAGTCACTGTAATACTTGTTGATCCCTTGAGTCCTCTGAGCTGGGATGGTTTCGGCACCTCTAGAAGGCCTAGACTGTCACCATCATGATCAGTCTATTTGGTTCCAAAAATCTTCTTTTATTGTGATTTATATGAATGTATACATATTTAATCTCCACTTCATTCACAGATCTGCTTCCCCTAACTAGACTGACATCAAAGAGTACATGGACTAGACTCAACAAAACTGAATTTTTTATAAAATATAGGGATAATAACCCACTTTGGTCTATAATTGAAGACTGGGTCAGAGAGGAGTTAAGACATTGGTGATGGTGGTGATGGAAGGTAGGACATCTTACTGGTGATGGTGGTGGTAGAAAGGTGCTGCCTTTCAACAGCAAAGATAATCTCTGAATCATGTTGGAGAATAGTTACCATGGAGACTGTCTAGACAGTAAAAAAATGAATTATATTCTTTAGGGAAATTCAATGCAGTGCCCTGTTGTCCAATCAGGGCTTTCCATTTTCAGACTTCTGTTGCTATGGCAACAGAATCTCAGTGCTAGTAAAAACATCAGCATTAGGATACAGTTCTAGGGTATGTCAGAAATTCTAGAATTTTGACTTTGGACTTTATAGGACACACTGTGCTCTTGTATGGGAACCTCCTCTATTAAGAGGCAGCAGGATGCAATGATGAGGACACCAACCAGAAGGATGGGAAACCAGGGTCTTATATTGTCCAGGTTTACCTTTGATTTTCTTGGTGCCAGAGTCCTTCCTTATTACGTAAGGAGATCCAACCCAGACATTCTTTGTTTTCCCCATAATAATATTCAGTTACTCTGTGTATGAAGCATTGTACACTAGAAGATATCTTATTAAATTAATCAGCAGTTCACTAACCCTCCTTATTTTCCAGTTCTCCACTCCCCACTATATATCCCTTTACTTTGAAGCTAAATTCCATAGAAAAAAATATAACTCTTGAGTTAACAATCCCACTGACTTTATTTTATCTTCTCTCTCCTGTATCTGATCACCAAAGGGGTTGAAATTGGGGAGGGGGTGGGCCATTGTGACCACTGGGTCCTGAAAAGGAGTGGAAAAAGACCAAGCTAGAACATCAGGGTCTGTATTTCATTTCATGTCCTCATAGACCAGGCCATATTCAGCACATTAGTCTCATAGCAGTACATGGTTTAGGAAAGCACATATTAAGCTTTTCTGACTGGAGAAAGGAAATCACAAGATTTTATATATTTCTTAACTTGCAATTTTATGTTGTGATCAAAACTGAATTCTGAAAAGAGGGAGAAAAATTTGTTAAAATTAAAATAATGATGACAACTCCTTATAATTTAGTTGATTGATCCCTGATAATTGAGGACATAGAACACTCCAACCATTTTACTCTGTTCTTTCCTACATACCTGCTACTTCGAGAAGGTAGAGAAAATCACATAACTGTTCTGCCTGAATCCACTATAAATATGTCATACAACCTCACTTTTCCATCTGTTCTATAACTTATTTTAAATATCCCCTGTCTATTGACTCAGTCCTGACTCTACAAACTTGTACCAAAAAACTTTCACTTGATCCTTTAATCCCTGCCTATCATAATACTATATCTCTTCCGTCTTTTGTGGTTAAAATCCTTGAAAAGGTCAATTACAGTAGGTAGCTCCATTCTAACTCCTCTCACTATCTTCTTAACCTCCTATCCCTCCTTTGAATCTTCTCTCTTTAAAATTACCAGTGATCTCTTAGATCCCAAATTCAATGACCTTTATTCAGTCCTCATTCTCCTTGACATCTCTGCAATTCTTGGCATTGTGGGTCATACTCTCCTCTTTGATACTCATCTTCTCTTTAGGTTTTCAGGATGATTCCTAGGTTGAAAGCTTAAAGAACTTTGAGGATGGTATTACCTCTCCAGTAATAGGGAGGACAAGAGACCTGGGAGAATTTAGGGTGAAAGATAATATTATATTCGGAATATATTGAGTTGAAGGTGATTCTTGGAATTTTAAGATGTCTCAAAGGCAATTGCAGATGTGAGACTGGAAGTCAACAGAGAGATTGGGGTAGGATAGGTAGATTGGAGAATTGTCAGTTTAGAGATATGAGGAAGCTGATGATATAATCAATTGAAGAGAAGCACCAAGACAAACCTTGTTGGGAGACCCCAGCAACAGAGCCTGAGAAAAAGAAGTCAGATATTTAAGGAGAGAGAGAGAGAGAGAGAGAGAGAGAGCCAGACAGAGAGAGAGGGTGAGGGAGAGAGAGGGAGGGAAGGAAGGGAGAGAAAGAGAGAATGTATGTGTGTATATGTGGTCTTTTACCTCAAGGACATGACAGAGACCTGAATTTTTAATGAATATTTGCTGAAATGATGTGAATGAAACAATATGAGCTTCTCTGAAAGGGGTTTAGTGGTTTTTTTCCTTACCCCTGCCCAAGAAGAGAAACAAACAAATGAACAAATCTCAAAAGCTTATAAACAAGAGACACGCAGTGCTAACCTTGGGAGGGAAACAATCAAGCACAAGATGTTTCCAGCTTGAGTGTTTGAGATTTGGATCCAACAAAGGAGCTAGAGAAAGAATGACCTCATTTTTTTCTGTAAAATTTGAAGCAAGTTTTTCATATAAGACAGTAAGGCAGGGGATTGGTAGCCAAGGAAGGTTTGAAGAGGGATGAAAAGGTTTGGGAGAGTCACTATGGAGAGTGGGATGGTGAATTGATAAAGAAAGTAGAGTAGAATTGCTTAGTAACAATTGCTCCCCCTCATCTCCCCTTCTCCCCTCTTTCTCTCCCTCTATCTCTTTGTCTCTGTTGGTCTTTCTTCTTAAATACCTTTGCCCTTTAAACTACTTTAATTGGTGATGTTATTAGCTCCTTGAACCTAATTACAATCTCTAGACAGACAATTCTCAAATCTGCCTATCTTGTCCTTATTTTTCTGTTAACTTCCAATCCTCACAATGCCAGTTGTCTTTCAGATATCTCAAAATTCCAAGAATCACCTGCAACTCAATTTATCCCAAACATAACATTTTCACCCTAAGTTCTCCTGGGTTGTCTTCCCTATTAATGTGGAGTCCAGTTGAGGTTGTATAACATATATTTGTAGTGAACATAGAACAATTGAGTGAATTTCTCTATTTTCTTGCAACTGAAGGTTCATTGGAGAGAATGGGGTGAATAGTGGGAGTGAATCAAGATTAAGAATGAACAACATTCAATTGGTTAAATGATGGGGGGTGGGATTCAGGAAAAGAGAAGAATGTAGAGTTGAATTGGTTCACCAATGGATCAAGTTGAGAAAAAGAGGAGAGAGTGACTGAGAAGACCTGGGAGGTTATAGTGATAGCAAGAAAAATCCTAGAAATCAGTGCTGAGGGAGGTCTTTAGTGTATTGTCCCAGGGATTTGTCCTGGGTCTAGTTTGTCCTTTTGCTTCCTTTTCTCCTGTTATTTCTTCTTTCTTCTTCAAGACATTTACAAAGAGCTTTCAGGTCTGCAAATCCTTTTATATTCATTATATCACTAGATTAAGCTGTAGTCATAGTCACCAAGCTTATCCAATTTGCAGCTAACAAGAATTTGCAATGGTTACTAACATGAAGTTTGGATCCAAAAGATTGCAACAGGCTCAAGTGATGTATTGACTACAGAAAGGTGACATTTAACAAGGGGATAAACAGAAATGTCTTACACATGAATGAAAAGAATCGTTCTAATCAACTAGAATGGCTAGTCAACAGTTGGTATAAAAAATGTTGGGTCTTTTACAGACTAGGAGCTTAAAACTTCAGACAATGTGACAGGGAAGCCATAACAATCTAGGGCTGCATCTAGAGATGTGTCCAGTCCAGGAAATGAGAAGCTCCTTTACTAGACTGATGTCTGCCAGGGCTAGACTACATCTAAAATATTATATTCAGGTCTGGGTACTACATAACATACTAGGAGAGATACTGATAAACATGAGCATGACCCCTGGGAAAAATGCTTTGAGAGGTAGTATGTTTCCTAATATTATGGGTATTTAAGCAGAAGCTCTACCTTTTCTCTCTACCCTGTCCCTGAGTACTTTTGTAAAATTTCCCCATTGACCTTTTTCACCTTTTCAAATCAACATTGTTTGGGTTTTCAGACCTGGTGTCTCTTAGTCCCAGCTCCCCAACCAAAATGGGACCGGAGTCATAACAGTGGCATCCTTCTGAATACCTTGCTTTATTTGGGTAGCAAGCTACCTGAGATCCTAAATCCTCACTAGATTCTAAATTCTCTAAAGTTGCTGTTACAGGGCCTCCAAAAACCTGAGATTTTTGTCACTGTAATCAGCTCTTTTGTTTCAGGGAAACTTTTTTCTGTGTGTGTGTGTGTGTGTGTGTGTGTGTGTGTGTGTGTGTGTGTGTGTTTAATGATTCTTTATATATTCTATCTCCACCTCACTCAAAGCCTTGATCTTTCTAATGAGACTGAATCTTCAAAGAGGGCAGGGACAAGGATTTTCACTAATCCTTGCACATAACTCTGAATTTTCCATAAGAAGTAGGGATAACTCATCCAGTTGGTCTAAAATTGATGACTGAGTTGGGATGTTTTAATTTCTGATGGGAGGGTAGGCCCTCCACCTATCAGATGCAGACTATTCCTTGCATCTGATTGGAGGATGGTTACCATGAAACCTGTCCTGCTAGTCTTTAAAACTATTATTTATCTCCCTAGGAAACTCTAGGGCTAAGGAGGTGCCTCACCTCTCAGTGTACCCAATCAGAATTTTCCATTTTTCAGACTTCTGTTGCTAAGGTAGCATCATTGAGCTGGTAAGATTGTCAGCCTCAGGATTCTGGTTTGGGGAAGGCCAGGTATTCTGGAATGTGTGACTCTGGGCTTTAAGGGATGCTCTGTGGCCATCCATGGGAGCCTGCTTTATTGAGAGGTAGCAGAATGCATTGGCAAGAATGATGATGACCTAGGGGACAAGAGACAGGGTGCTATATCATCCATCTTTTACCTCTGATTTTCTAAGATTCCCTATTATACAAGGAGGCTGTAGTAGGTTATTTCTAAAATCCCTTCAAGCTCTGACATTCTTTGTTCTGTGTTCCAAGGATATTCCCTATGTTGATATTCCAATACACTTGTGTGTGAAGTGCTGTGTACGGAGAGAGGTCTTATTTTTTTTGCAAGACAAATTGGGTTAAGTGGCTTGCCCAAGGCCACACAGCTAGGTATTTATTAAGTGTCTGAGGCCGGATTTGAACCCAGGTACTCCTGACTCCAGAGCTGGTGCTTTATCTACTGTGCCGCCTAGCTGCCCCAAGAGGTCCTATTTTTGAAATAATGAACAGCTCAGTAGCTCCCCTTCCTTTCCAGTTCTCCATCTGCACCATGACCCTGGGTAAACACAACTTCATGGTGAATTTCCCAGGAAAAAACAATTCTCAAGTCATTCTGCTCTCTGACTCTGCTGTATCTCTCCCCACCTGGTCTGACCCACCAAAGGAACCTTGGGAGTGGGGAGAGTGGGGGGAAGGGTACTGTGGTCTCTGGGTCTTGAGGAACATGTGGAAAAGTCTGAGGGGGAACATCATAGTCTGTATTTTAATGCTTGTCCTCACAGGTCCAATTCAGCACATATGCCTACAGAATGACAAACCCTGTGCTCATTAATGGAAGGAAGCTGACAGATAAGACATAGTTCTTATTTTCAGGGATCTTTACAACTCCACAAGTATGATTTCAAGATATGGATCTTTACATATTGGAGGTTTTCATAAGAAGTTTAATCTCTGTCTTATACTGAATTTGAATTTGCATTTCAAATGTAAAATTCTGGGGTCAGAAAATGGGATGTATGTGTGAGGAAATATAAAAACCTATGTACCTCACCTGAAAGAATAACTTAAAACTATTTTCTTGTCACTAGAAAAGAACCAATAAGGGTGCTCTACAGTTTCCAAACTGAGTTTTGTTTCTTTTCCTTTCCTCCCTCTTCTCAAATGAGGGAGAATTTCTAACACATCAGACATGGAAGCACTATACAGAAAAGGGAAGCTGGGAAATTACTGCAATGCAGTCTGCAGAGTTACTGTTCTATTGTCCCAGTGTTAGATGCACATTTTGAGATGAGAAATATTCTCACACAGTTGCAGAGATTGTGCTTAAACAAATGTCCTTTAGATGCTTGCATTTTTATCTTTTCTTTTAAATAGTATTTTATTTTTTCCAATTACATGTAATGGGTATTTTAAATGATTCATTTTTATTTAAAATTTTGAATTCCAAATTTTCTCCCTCCTTCCCCTCCTCAAGATGATAAACAGTTTAATATAGGGGCAATCATTTAAATCACATATCCATATTAGTCCACATACATCTTTTACATAGATCTCCTTTTTCCCTCCCTAGTGTTATGGTTGCCACATAATCTGTCCTTTGGGAATCCATTTGCTATCAAATCAAGGAATTGAAAGGGGGAGGAAAAACTGATCAAGTCTTTTCTTAATTTTCAGATTCCTTGAACTTAGGAAGCCCCCAATTATCTCCTTAATTAGAATTCCAAATCAGCAGATGATAGAAGGAAAAGAAGGAACTGTTTTCTTTTTTTGTTCCATGAGGAAGATAGGGCTATGTTTGGGACTCCCAGTCCAGAAAATTGAGCCTGGGGAACTCCAATGAGACAAAATTAATTGTAAGTGAAACATCATCCAATTTGGAACAAGGTAGTTGTCCTCTGGCTGGACTTTAAGGGACCCATCCTTTGAGTATTATTCTTAAATTTTTATATTTTCTTTTTTCTATGTGTGTGGAAAAAACCTAGAAAATTCAGCTCTGAGGTCTAGATTCAGAGCATGTAGACATAGGGATGGGGGTGGCAACATAAAGGGAAATAATGACAGCTTTTAGAATTAGTCATCTGGTTATAAAAGCAGCAGGTGAAGGGAAAAAGGTGAGGCAAAATGGAGACAAAAAGAGAAAAATAATGGAGAGATGGAGGAAAGGAAGAGGTGGAGATAGATAGATAGATAGATAGATAGATAGATAGATAGATAGAGAGAGAGAGAGAGAGAGAGCGAGATGATAGATAGATAGATGATAGATAGAGATAGATAGATAGATGGGAGAGAGAGAGAGAGAGAGAGAGAGAGAGAGAGAGAGAGAGAGAGAGAGAGAGAGAGAGAGCCCTTAATTCAGGGTCATATCATAGACCTAGTATACCTGGATTTTGATGAGCTTTTGCATAACGTATTTATATGGAAAGAATATGACAGTGCAGAGAGATGCCATTCATGGATAATAATTGCAGTTTAGTTGAAGAGTTGGCACTAAGAAACAGCAGTCTTTAAACTGGGTTTAAAGATGTTGAGGGGGGCATCCAAGGAAGGGAAGTTTAGGGACAAGCCAGAGAGAGAGAGAAAAGGCAAAGTTACCAAGAAGACTACTTGAAAACTGGAAGTAATGGGAAACTCACTACCTCTCAAAGTATTTTTGGATAGCTATTTGGCATGACTTCATTTTTAAGAATTTTTTCCTCCTTAAATGTGCTTCCCTAAAATACCCCACCCACCTATTCATTGGAAGCATACTACATGTTTTTAGTTTTTTGCCCACCTTGTCACACTATTGGTAGTTATTAAGCTGATGTTAGATTAAAACCCCTAAACTATTTCATACCAACTATTGACTATACAGGCCATCCCTCACCTTTTTGGAGTCAACCTATCTTTTAAGTCTTTTGAAATTTTTTGAATTCTTTCTCAGTGTTCTCAATCATTGCAAAATCTGCTGAGCTACCAATTTGATAAGGTTAGTATCTACAACCCAAGTTGTGACATAAGACATGCAAAGTGTTTCACAGACCTGAAAGTGCTTTTTTTAAGGTCATGAATAAAAAACAATAGGAAGAAAAAGAACAACAACCAGGACCAAGGACAAGACCCTAGGATGCTGCTCTGGAGACATTCCTGAGTTGATTTTTATTTCAAAATTTATTACTTTTCTTGATTTCACCATTCCTTCCCGAGTCACCTACTCTTACATCCTTGGGGACAGCTAGGTGGTACAGTGGCACTCAGGAGTACCTGAGCTCAAATCCAGCCTCAGTCACTTAATACTTTGCTGTGTGACCTTGTTGGGCAAATCACTTCACCCCATTGCCTTGCAAAACAAAATTAAAAAGAAAGTGCCATTCTCTTCCCTTTTCCTCATCTTGATCCTTTGGTAAATTTGACTTTACATTGTGTCTTCTCACTTTATTCCCTATCTCCTTGTATTATTTTGCCCATTTAGCACTGGGCATGACTCAATTTTGAATCCTTCCCATCCCTATCTCTCAGACTCAGGCATTTTCTTTAGCAATCCTCCATGCTCAGAATGCTTGACATTGTATTCTCTGTTTACTGCCTTCCCAGCTTTCCTTTAAGTCCCAACTAAAAGTCCATTTTCTGCAGGGAACCTCTCCTAAAACCTCTTAATACTAGGGTCTTCCCTTTATTAATTGCTTTCTATTTATGCTGTAAAAAATTTGTACATATGAACTTGAAGACAAGGTCAGGGGATGTTTTTAACTCATGTTGGGATGAGGAGAGTAGGGCAGACTTCCTCAAAAACAAAGAGCATTCTTTGCATCAGATCAGAGAAAGGTTACCATGAGACTGTCTAGAATAATTGAGAAAACTATGAACTAACTCTCTCAGGGAAATTCACTGCAGTGCACTATTGTCCAATCAGGACTTTCAATTTTTCAGACTTCTGTTGCCATGGCAACAGAATCTCAGTGCTGGCCAGAATACCAGCCTTGGGATGTTTGTCAAGGGTAGGTCAGGGATTTTAAGAGTTTGTGACTTTAGGCTTTATGAGACATTCTGTCCCCATGTAGGGAACCTGCATTATTGAGAGGCAGCAGGATGCAGAGACAACACTGAACAGGGAGATAGAAAAGGAGAGTGCTATATTGTCCAAATTTTTTTATTGACTTTTTGAGGCTCAGAGTCCTTTCCTATTGCATGAGGAAGATGTAGTAAATTAGTCCCTTTTATCTCTGACCTTTTTGTTTGGTGTTGAAAGAGGAGTGGGAGGAGAAAGGAAATATGGCAACTAGGTCTTGAAGATGTGGAGAAGATGGAGCAGGAGCATGCAGGCCTGTATTTCAATATTTGTCCCCATAGACCAGACCCCATTCAGTCCATTTGTCTTGTTGCAGTACATGGTGTAAGAAATTAAATTTAGCCTTTTGAGTTCCTCTATTTGATCAATGAAATTACAGGGTTTTATATAGAGATTTTAACTGTGACCAAGAATATTGAATTCTAAAGAGGAAAAGAAAATAATGGAAATGACCATGGTCTCTAATGACCACAGAAGACCTTTGGCACAATTGGCTTAGTGGATAGAGCTCTAGTCCTGGAATTAAAGACTTGAGTTCAAATTCAGGTTCAGACATATTGATAGATTGACTCTTAGAAAGTCACTTCCCCTCTGCTTCAGTTTCTTTAACTATAAAATGGGGTTAGTAATAGCACCTACCTCTGAGAGTTGTTGTGAGGATCAAATGAGATAATGTTTGTAAACTGGTTAACCCTGTGTCTGGCACATAGTAAGCTCTAAAAAAGGCTAGTTATCAGTATTATTCTTGCTAGTTTTGTTGTTATATTGTTATTAATCTCATCTACACAATAATGCAAATTTTCTCTTTTTTTCTAAGAAGTCTTGAAGAGAGATAAGACAGGGATTAAACACCTTATTTCATGAATAAGGAAATTGAGATCCTATGGGGCAAATGCCTACTTAGTCACATAGAAAATCATTGGAAGGATTGGGACCAGAATTCAAATCTTAGTTCATTTATACTTAATATTTCTTGATTTTCTATTGTGTACCAAACCTTATTTTTGAACTGAAAGAGATACGAATTTACTTAAGATATTGACCCTATTTTCAAGGAGCTCAGAGTCTAGCAAGGATTTTTATAAGATGCAGATCTTTGTATATTCGGGGTTTATTTCCTATCTCCTACTGAATTTGTGTTAGCATTTCAAATATAAATTTTCTGGCGTAGGTGTATGTGTATATGTATACACAAGTATATATTGATTTCACTTCAGAGAACAGTTTGAAAGTTTATTTTCTTGATACTTGAGACACATTTTGCATAGATCCCATCATGGTTGTTTGTTCTTTGCTTTCACCTTTAAAAGCAACTGAGAAGTTGTTACCATCCTATAATAACTTCATAGACCAACTCTACACTTGGCTCTGAATAGTCCTATAGCTCCTGGTATCCTGAATGAGAACCTTTACACCCTTCTTGTTGGCTACTCTTGGTTGAATCAGGGAATATTCTCTTCTTTTGGTCTTATCTCACTTAGCCATTCAACTATCCCAAAACTTAGATTTGAAAAGGGAGGTGACCCATAGGCAGTCTGTTCCACCAATCATCATTTTGGAATTTGATCACCAACCCCTTCCCCTGAAATAAAGGAAGATCTCTAACACATATTAGTCAAGGAATCCCTACTCAAAAAGGGAAAGCTGGGAAGTTACCACAATTCAGTCTGAAACCCAGTTGCTCTATTGTCCCAATATAGATGCAGTATTCCCACTCCCATCTCCAGGCAGCTACATAGATTTTACTTAAGATAAATCTCCTTTGGACATATTCATCTTTTGCATGGATTTCCTTTTTCCCTACCTAGTGTAAGGTTGTCATAAAATGTGTCACATAGGGATCCATTTGCTACCAAGTGAAAGAAATGAAACGAGTAGGAGAATCTGATTAAATCTTTTCTTTGTAAATTAAATTTACAAAATCCTCAAACTCGTGTAACCCATGATTGACTTTAATTTAGAATCCTAGATCAACAGGACATTGTGGCAGCAGAAGGTCCCATTCTTATTCTGACTCTGTGAGGGATGTGGAGGCTACAGTTTGGGGCTCTCGGTTCAGAAAGCTAAGCTTGAGCTCACTCAGTTTGGAAGTGGAGCATCACCCAGTTTGGGAGCAGGTTATTTTGTTCTTTGTGGATTTTGAAGCTGACTTGTAAATAGCAGGAGTCATAGAACTGAGCTTGTGGTGAGATGCATTTCTATCATTATTACAGGGTTCATTCTCAATCTCCACAAATGCACAGTATCCCTTGATGAAGCCCCTGCCTCACACACTCCTACAGTGGCTCCCAAGGATATTTCAGTGTTGACTGTGTTTTTTTTTTCTTCTGGGGTCTGGTCACTCCTCATCCTGGAACTCCCTCTTGACTGATCTTAAGGTTCTTGGGAAGCACAGATCATAAGACTCTGAAATTCTGGTTTGACTTTGGCCTTTAGGCAGCATCCTCTGGTGCCATACCACTCATAGTTACTTTCTCCTGGGATACCTAAAATAAGTTCTCTATAACATGATCTTCCAAACTGGAAGTCTGTCTTCTTCTTGGTTGTTTTCTTGCAGAATTGGTGTTATAGCCTGGTCCCAAGCTTGGGTTACAGCCTTTGAAGTTTGCTTGTTTGCTTCTCCTCCTGTGAAGAGGGAGGAAAAGGTCTACTACCTTTTCAGAGATGTTCATATCCTTTCCATATAAATCCTTACAATCAATACTTATTGAAAACTAGGGAGACTATTTTTTGTATAGGTCTCTGAGTTAAGACATTCCATATATACTCAAAGTCTCTCTGTCTCTGTCTCTGTCTCTGTCTCTCTCTGTCTCTCTCTCTCTCTCTGTCTCTCTCTCTCTCTCACACACACACACACACACACACACACACACACACACACAAAACACCCTTCATTTTTCCTTACTTTCCCCCCTTTCTTCTGCTACTACTATAATAAAGAGATAACCCCATTATCTTTTCTGGTCACTTTATCAGTGATCAAAGTCAGATTCTTGGGATTCAAGAATAAAACAGTTGACAAAATCTTTCAGATTATCTTTGTGAGTAAGATAGCAAAGGTAATCACAGTATCTTGCAGAAATACCATAAGGTGTGGGAAGAACTTTACATATCTAGACTATGCACA
Organism: Macrotis lagotis; assembly: GCF_037893015.1. NCBI lineage: Eukaryota > Metazoa > Chordata > Mammalia > Peramelemorphia > Peramelidae > Macrotis > Macrotis lagotis. Next base: position 617,356,161 of record NC_133666.1, on the reverse strand, counting down.
CCTCATCTCATTGAGATCTTTAATGGATATTGCAATCTTCATTTTACAAATGAGAAAACTGAAGTTGACAGATCCAGATCTTCAGAAGGGTCAGATGGCTAATAAAGGTGTGAGGCCTTCTTGATTAAAAATCCAGCCATCTATTCATTATACCTCACAGAGGACTGATGAGGGACAGATGAACAATTAGGTCGATTAAGACCTTATTGAACAAATGAACATAAAAGAGTGATTGTTTATATATCACCATTAGAATGAAGTTTTCTTATGATGATGATGAAGATGATGATGATGATGTTGATGCTGATGATGTTGATCCTGATGATGAGTAGCACCTACTATGTGCCAGGCATTGTGATAAATGCTTAACCGCAATTATCTCATCTGATCCTCACAATAACCTTGCAAGGTTGGTGATATTATTTCCATTTGAAGCTGGGGAAACTGAGGCATGCCAATGTTAAGTGACTTGCTCGGTGACACATGTCTAAGAAGTGTCTGGAACTTGTTTTCAACTGAGATTTTCCTGAGTCCAACTGTCTTGACAGTGTGGCTATGACAACAAAATTACAAACTCTGAAAAAAACCTAACAAGATGGAAAGATTTAGGATAGGAACTGACAATGGATTCTTTGTAGATGCCTACTCCCTAAGAACCTGTTTAGCTTAACTAGAATATATCTACAAGTAGGCTTTTTAAAATTCTCTCCCAAAATGTCAAAAAGGATTGAGACTTGCATTCGTAGAGTCAGTTGGTCAATAAATATTTATTAAGCTCCTGTTAGATGCCAGGTATGTAACTAGTACGTAAAAAAAATAAGGCAAAAACAGTGCCTTCCCCAAAGGGTGAGCCAGCCCAGCAAGCAAAGGTAGAGACAGATTATGGCAGGATAAACAGGAAATCATGGATAGAGGAAAGGCACTGGAATTAGGAGGGATTGATAAGAGTTTTTGTAGAAAATGGGCTTTTAGAGTTGAGATAACTCTAACCTTTTCTCTTTGGTTTGTCCCCTTCTTTGGATGTCCTCAGCAGCCTCTTTTTACTTCCTACCCTGTCTGAGATCCCAATTTAGTGGCCTCTCCCTCTAAACGCAGTCTGTTATCATAGAGTGGCACCTCTCCAAAAGCTCTTCTCTGTTTGGACAGTGAACCACTGTGATACCTCTTGAGCTCCTGGGTCTCCTGAACTGAATGATTCTGGGAACTCCAAGTGGCCTGGGGTGTCACCATTGTAAATATTTTTGGGTGATTTCTATGAATCTATGCATGTTCTTTCCTCACTTCATTGCCCTGTTCCCCTCAGAGAGGGTAGCAACTGGAGTTTACTGATAATTGCACCAGACTCTGAATTTTCTACAAGAAATAGGTACAACTCCACCTCACACCTCTCAGATTGGCCAATATGACCAAAAAGGATAATGATCATTGTTGGAAGGGTTGTGGGAAATCTGGGACACTATTACACTGTTGGTGGAGCTGTGAACTCATCCAACCCTTCTGGAGAGCTATTTGGAACTATGCCCAAAGGGCAACAAAAATGTACATACCCTTTGATCCAGTAATACCACTACTGGGTCTATACCCTGAAGAGATGATGAAAAAGGGTAAAAACATCACTTGTACAAAAATATTTATAGCAGCCCTGTTTGTGGTGGCAAAGAATTGGAAATCAAGTAAATGTCCTTCAGTTGGGGAATGGTTTAGCAAACTGTGGTATATGTATGTCATGGAACACTATTGTTCTATTAGAAACCAGGAGGGACGGGATTTCAGGGAAGCCTGGAGGAATTTGCATGAACTGATGCTGAGTGAGATGAGCAGAACCAGAAAAACACTGTACACCCTAACAACAACATGGGAGTGATGATCAACCTTGAAGGACTCACTCATTCCATCAGTGTAACAATCGGGAACAATTTTGGGCTGTCTGCAAAGGAGAGTGCCATCTGTATCCAGATAAGGAGCTGTGGAGTTTGAACAAAGTTCAAGGACTATTCCCTTTAATTTAGAAAAAATAGATATCTTATTGTCTGATCTTGTCACCTCTTAGACTTCTCTTCTCTTCTTTAAGGATATGATTTCTCTCTCATCACACCCAATTTGGATCAAAGTACAACATAGAAACAAAGTAAAGACTGACAGAGTGCTTTCTGTGGGGGTGGGGTGGGGGAGGGAAGCAAGATAGGGGGAAAATTGTAAAACTCAAATAATATCTTTAATAAAAAAAAGAAATAGGTACAACTTCTCTGGTTTGGTCTAAAATTGAAGACTGGGCTAGAGATGTTTTAATTGACAATAGTGGTGATGGAGGGCAGGACAGACACCTCACAAAAGCAAAGAGTGTTTTTTGAATCTGATGGATGATTATCAAGGAGACTGTTTAGATAGATGACAAAATTATGAGCTAACTCCCTTAGGACAATGTACTGCAGTGTCCTGTTGACCAATCAGGGTTTTCCATTTTTCAAACTTCTGTTGCTATGGCAACATCTCAGTGCTGGCCAGAATACCAACCTTAGGATGCAGGTCTAGGGTGACTCAAGAATTCTTAAGTATGTGGTTCTGGCTTTAAGGGGTACTCTGTGACCAGGTGTGGGATGGTTTTATTGGGAAGGTAGCAAGATGCAATGGACAGAAGAATGAACTGGGAGATAGAATCTCCCAATAATGCTATATCATCCAAGTTTTACTATTTTCCTTCTGGGATTCAGCATCAGGTTGGTAGATTATTGTTCAGCTCCCCCTCAAGCTCTAGCATTCTTTGTTTTGTGTTCCAAGGTTGTCCCCTGCACTGATACTCTAGTATCTTGTATATGGAGCATTATGTGTTGAATTAACCAGCAGATCATCAGGTCTCCTTCCTTTGCATTTCTCCACTCCCCACTCTGGTCCCACATAGTCACAGCTTCATGAGGAATTTTCCAGGAAAAATTACCCTTGATTTTATTCTCTGTTTGTGTTTCATCTACTACCTTCCTCTGGTTGGCAACAGAGATCAAATTAGGAATAGAGATGCACTGCAGCCTTTGTGTCTTGAGGAAGGTGTGGAGAAGAGTGAACTAGAACATCGGAATTTCATTGTTCATCCTCAGGCTCCATTTAACACATCTGTCTCATTGAGGTACATAATGTTGAGATTGATATTAAAATACTTGGGCTCTTAAGTCTGCTAATTTGACCAGACAGGGAGAAAATTTTGTTAAAGTTAAAATAATGAGGATGACCTTGGTCCCTAAAGACCACTTAGATTTTAAAGATGGCTAGATATTGCAATGGGAGAGACGGCTGGTTTAAACCTAGCCTCAGAAATTTAATTCTCTGTAATCCTTGGAAAGCTACTTCTCCTTTTTCTCTCCCAGTTTGCTTATCTATAAAATGGTTTTAATAATTACCCCTACCTTTCAGGGTCTTTGTGTGGATCAAATGAGATGTTTGTAAACCAGTTAGCACATAGTAGGTGCTGTTTAAATGCTAGCAATGATAATGATTGATGTTGCTATTTTCCCCTGCAGGATTATGACCATTTTCTCATTCTCTTCTTCCAAGATGTCTAGGAGACAGATAAAGAAACTGAGGCTGTGTAAGAAGGCTCAGAAACATCCTGTTGGAGACCTTAGAGGGTATGATCTGGAAAAGAATTCATCATCTGCCAAATTGGCAGAAAGAGAATCAGGAGAAAGTAGTGTCCTGAAAAGCTAAAGAGAAGAGAGCATCAAGGAGAAGAGAGTAATCCATGATATCAAAGGCTGCAGAGAAGTTGAAGAGAATGAGAACTCAGAAAAAGGCCCTTAGATTTGGCAAATAAGAGACCATTAATAACTTTAGAGAGTGCAATTTTGGTGGATTGATAATAGTTTAAGAAGAGAATGAGGGAAGACAAAATGGAGGTATTCATTGGTGATGTTTCTTTTTTATGTTTTTTCAAGGCAAATGGGGTTAAGTGGCTTGCCCAAGGCCACACAGCTAGGTAATTATTAAGTGTCTGAGACCGGATTTGAACCCAGGTACTCCTGACTCCAGGACCAGTGCTTTATCCACTGCGCCACCTAGCCGCCCAGAGATATCTTTTTTTTTTTTTCAAGAAGTCTGGTCACAAAGGACAGAAGAGATATAGTGTAACAATAGGGACTGAAGGATCAAATGAGGGTTTTTTTTTTCAGGGGAGGGAAAACAGACAAGGTTATAAATAGTAAGAAAAGATAACCAACAGACAGGGAGAGACTAAAAAGTGTGAAAGGATAAGGGTGACAGAGGGGGCTACCTGTTAAAGGAGATATCTGTAAAGGCTATATCTGTTAAAGAAATCTCTAGAGCAAGTAAAAAGGGTTACCCTTGATAAAGAGTAAAGCTACCTCATCATGAGAGATAAGAGTGAGGGAAGAATTAGAGGCAGAAGGTCTATGAGCTGAGGAGGAGTGAAGGAGAAAGAGTTCATAGCTAATGGCATCAATGTTTTTCATTAAAATGAGAGAAGATCCTTAACTGAGGACGTAGGAGGACAGGGAATCATGTGAGGTCTTAGAAGCAATGACGAGATTTTGGAAGAGTCCTTTTGGAGAGTGGGATAGTGAGTTGAAAAGGCAGGTAGTGCAGAATTACCTAGAAGCAGTGTGAGTCCATTTGAAGTTGTGTAACATATATTTGTAGTAGTTCCCATTTGAAAGGTTGTGTGATTTTCTCCACCTTCTTGGAGCATCAAATGTATAGGAACAAATACAATGAATGTTAGAAATGATCCAAGAATGAGGCTTAGCAGCTTCAGTTGGTGAAATGACAAAGAATCTGGAGACTCAAGAGAAGAGGACAGAGTAGAGTTGAATTGATTCATCAAGGGAGCAAGATGGAGAAAATAAGAAAGAAAGGGCAGCACAGGAGAGTTGGTCTTGGGGGAAATATTGACAACCAAGAAAAAATACTAGTTTTTGAAGGAGAAATCAACTCTGAGGGAAATCTCTAGTGTGGTGCCCTGGGGTCTTATCTTTGGTCTTAAGTTCTTCTTTTTATTCCTTTTCTTCCTGTTATTTCTTCCTTTTTTCCCCTGTCTTTTACAGAAAGCTTTCAGATCTGCCAAACACTTTGTATATATTATAGCACTAGATGAAGCTAAATACCAAGCTTATCAAACTTGCAGTTATTAAAACAGAGATGATTGCTGAAATAAGACAGGGGTTAGAAAGATCTCAACAGTTTCACATGATGAGTTGACTCCAGAAAAGATGAAATTTTACAAGGGTAAATATAAAATTTCTATCCATTGATACAAAGCATCAACTACATAAATGAAGGCTCAAGAAGGCTTGTCAAATCATCAGTTGACATGCAACCGATCTGGAGGTTCTAGTGAACCATAAGCTTCATGGGTACTAATAGTAAGACAGAGTAACCAAAGTATCCAGGGCTATCTCCACGTACAGTATCCACGCCAAGGGAATGATAGTAATATCTTGGGGAAGGGTTTTGGAGTTGTTTATAAGTATTTGAAGGACTGTTGCATGAAAGAAGGATTAGGTTTGTTCTATTTGGTCCTAGTGGCAGGATAAAGAGTAAATAGTAGTTTTGATGGGGATTTTAAGGAAGTTCAATTAAGATTGATGTCAGAAAACAAAAACAAAAACAAATAAAATCTAAAAATGAAGTTATCCATTGCACCAAGTGCAATGGTCTATTTTGAGAGCTAGAAATTTTTTTTTAAATCACTGTTCTAGGACCTCCAAAAAGTTTACCTTGTCAATATTAAAATAGATCAATTTAGTTCCAAAATTCTCATTTCCAAATTTTTTTCTGAATGTGTGCATTTTGTATTCCCACCTCATTCACTTCCCTGCTGTTTCAATTAGATTGAAACCATTAGGGTAGGAACTGGACTTTATTCATCATTGCACAAAGGTTCTAAGATTTCTATAAAAATAGGGCTGCTCAGGCCCCCTCTCCCACCTCAGTCTAGTCTAAAATTGAAGACTGACACAGGGAAGTTTTAACTCATGGTGGTGGTAGAGGACAATAGGACACAAACCTTTCAAAAGCAAAGAGTATTCTTTACATCAGATTGGAAGATAGTTACCATGGAGACTGCTTAGGCAGTAAAGAAAATCATGAACTATCTCCTCCAGAGAAATGAAGGACAGTACCTTGTTGTCCAATCAGGGCTTTCTATTTTTGCAGACTTCTGTTGTTATGGCAACTTCCCAGCACTAACCAGAATGCTAGACTTAGAATACTGGTCTGGGGTGGGCCAGGAATTTTGAAGTATGTGACCTTGGGCTTTATGGGGGGACCTTTGTGCCCGTGTGTCAGAGACTGGTTTATTGAGAGGTAGCAGGAGGCAGTGAAAAGGATGCAATAGTGAGAAAAAGGAAACCAGGGTGTTATAAAATCCAGATTTACCATTGACTTTTTGAGATTCGCAATCTCAAAGATTACTTAATTTGTAGAGTATTTCTAAGATCCTTTCCAGTTCTAACATTCTATGTTCTGTGTTGTGTAGGGTGCTACCGGCATTTATATTCTAACACATTGTGTATGAAGCATAACTAGAGATCATATCCTTGAATCAAAGAGTGTATCATCAGCTCTCCTTCCTTTGCAGGGCTCCCCTCTTGCCATCCTCCTGGAGACCCAAAGCTTCATGAAGTTTTCACAAGAAAAAAATAATTCTTAGGCCATTCTCTAACTGGGTTTTATATCCTTTTTCATAGTCTGACTGCCAATTAAGTAAAGTTAAGAAGGAGAAGGTTGTGTCCTCTGAATCTTCTAAGAAAGAGAATCAGCCTATATGTTAATGCTTTTCCTTACATCTGTCTCATTGCAGTACTTTGTATAGGAATAGATATTAAACTCCTTGGGTTCTTAGGTCAGTAGTATGGAATAACAATCTACAAGTCTTAACAAAAAATTTTCTATCTGTTACTAAGGAAGTTGAATTCTGAAGAAGGAGAAAGTATTAATACAGTCAAAATAATGAGGATGACCATGGTCACTGATGGAGACAAAGCACTTTGAGATTTTAGAAGCAGTAAAGTCTTGCCATGGAAAAAGGGCTAGGACTTGAGTCAGGAAGACCTGAGTTCAAATTCAGGCTCAGAAACTTTAACTATATGGCACTTGACAAAGTCACTTCACTTCAGTGTCTTTATAAAAATGGAAATAATACTGTGTGACTTTGGGTAAGTCCCTTAACCCCAGTGCCTTGCAAAAATAAAAAAAGGAGATAATACCACTTACTTACCAGGGTTGTTGTGAGGATCAGATGAGATGTCTGGAAACATATAGCTCATTGTCTGGCATACAGTCAGTACTCTACAAATGTTAGCTATTATTATTTTTTGTTACTGTGGTTTTTGTTATCATTATGCCCATTTCCTCATTCTACTCTTCCAAGAAGTCTGGAAGGTATATAGGGCTAGTTTCAAACTTTTCACTTCACAAATGAAAGAAACCCAGTTAGGGAAGTGCCTTGATCAAAGGTACGTGGTAATTCAGTGGGGGATTCAGGGCCAGAATCCAAGTCTCAATTCAATCCAACTTAGCAAACATTTCTTGAGTACCTATTATGTGTCAAACCCTATCCTTGACACTGGGAGAGATACAAATTTTGTTAAAACACATTCCTAACCATCATAGGGTTAACAGTCTAATAGGAACCATCACAAAATATGGTAGTGGTATCATGTCAGTAGTACATAAGTTAGTATCACAGTTAAAAGACCTACTGAAAACTAGGAGTCAGGCTACAGAAAAGAGCCTTTCTCTAAGAGAAAGAAGATGGACCCTATAAGGAGGGAAATGCTGTTAGAAGAACTAATTATGTATGTCAGAAAAGAGATTGTGCAGTAAGAGAAGTAGCATCAGCAGCAGCCTGATATAATGGAAAGAGAACTGAGCATCCGTCAGGAAGGAAGTAAAGAGGGTCAAAGAGGTAGGAGACAATTTTGAGGATTGGTACTTCTAGCAGTAGAGATGAGAGGTAGCTTTGGTGATGCGATGGAGAGTAGACTGAGCCTGGAGTCAAGAGATCTGAGTTTAAATGCAAACAGTGACCAGCTGAGTGACCCAATGCAAATCATTCTAATTGCCTCAGTTTCCTTTACTTTAAAATGGGAATGATAATAGAGTCTTACCTTGAAGGGTCCTTGTGAAGAACAAACGTGAAATTTGAAAAGCATTTAACATAAATGCCAGACATATTGCAGGAATGGTATAAGTACTTATTCCCTCCCTTATCTTGCCAGACTATTTGACCCTATCCAAAACTTCTCTGTGCCTCATTTTTCTCATCTATACATTAACAGCTATCTCACAGAGTTTTTGTAAGAATCAAATGAATGAATACATATAGAGAACTTTGCAAACCTCAAAGTATTATGTAAATGCTATTATAATGGTTAGAAATAATAGCAGTAATTATTCACAGATTATTATTATTATTTTATGACATTGAAAGGATCTTCCCTCTAACTTTTTCCAAATCTTCACCCTCAATTCTCTTCTTAAAAACACAACCACCTACCCCAACCCATCCACTTCCCACCCCTTACCCCCACATATCTTTTGTATTTTTGTGACCACTCATTACAGGCTGATCCCCAAGTCACAGACACCAATCAAGCATCATAGGAATACTACCTTTAGAATTGGGGATGTATCATCTAATTCATCCCTTTTATTTTACAGATTAGAAAGTTGAGGCCAAGATTTCAATGGAGCTATTCAAATTCATAGAGTTGGGAAGTTGAAAAGTGAGGACTTTATATTACCAAGGCATAACACAGTGTCTGGCACCTAGTAGGTGCTTTAAAAATGCTTATTGACTGCCTCGCTGATCCTTCTCCACACCAACATTTTCATTTTTGTCATCAGCTGACCTTCAAAATGATTAATTTACAATTCTAATCTCCCTTCACCTGGTAGTTAGGTAGCACAGTGGATAGAGCACTATCCTTGGAATCAGGAGTTTGAATTCAGTCTCAGACACTTACTAACTGTATGACCTTGGACAAGTCACTTAACCCCGATTGCCTCACATCCAGGGCCACCTCCAGTCGCCCTGATTCATTTCTGGACACTGGACCCAGATGACTCAGGAGGAGAAAGTGAAGTTAGTGACTTAGCATAGCAGCCCCTCACTTAAATCCAATTCATGTGCTTGTCATGGTATCATCTCCTTGATATCGTGGTCTTCCTTGAGAACAAAGACAAAAACATGATGTTTATAAGAATATGGTTTTGCTTCTTAATTGTTCACATTGCAACACATTTAACAAATATCTCATTTTATTATCAAAGCAACTCTGGGGTGCAGGTGCTATCATTATTCCCATTTTATAACTGAGGCAACAGAGGCAGATCTAGTATTGCCTAGGCCTATACAGTTAGTCATTGTCTTAAGAGAAGATTTGAACTCAGATTTCTGATTCCAGATCTAGTTCTCCATTCACTGAGGAATTTAAATGAATCATTATTGTTTGCCATTATATTTATATAGCTATTTTATAATATATTTACATATTATATAATGTAATATACCAAATATTTTATAGCTACAATATAAACATCTACATAGTTATAGGCATCTAAGTGGTATTGTGGACAGAGTGCTGACCTGAAGTCAGGAAGACTCATTTCCCTGTTCAAATCTGGCCTGAGACTTACTAGCTGTGTGTGACCCTGGGAAAGTCACGTAACCTTGTTTGACTCTGTTTCTTCAGCTGTTGAATGAACATACCATTCCAATATCTTCACCAAGAAAATCACAAATGGGATTAGAGTTGGACATGACTGAAACACTACTGAACAAAGTGAGCATAGCTACATTAAAAATAGAGATTTATATTCATCTGTTAGGGTCTTTCCATATTTGAAGATTATTCCAGATTTCCTTTTAAATTTGAGTAAGTTTTTCAAATGTAAAATTCATGGGTGAATGTGGGATATGTGTTTGTCCATCTGCAAACATAAGTATCTTATTGACCTTACTTGAAAGAATAACTCAGTCATTTTCTTGGCACTTGACAAATATTTTTCATGCATCCCATTAGTACTGATTGTTCTTTGCTTTTTTGCTGTCACCCCTAAAAACAGCTGAGATGATGTCCTCCTCTTTGACCTATAATAACATCAGAGACAAAGTCTACACCTGGTCCTGGCCAGTCCTATAACCCCTGGCACGATTGATTAGAACAATCACACCCTCCTTGTTACCTAACCTAACGGAAAGCCAGGAACATTCTCTTCTGATGTTCTCATTTTCCCAACCAATTACTATGCTCAAAGATTCCAAAACTTACAAGAGAAAAAGGAGACTCTTGCCACTCTCTCTACTAGTCATCATTCTTCAATTCACTTCCCTCCATTGCCCTGCCTGCCCACCCCGCCACACACAATGGAACATCACTAACACATATTAGACACTGAACTCCTGGACAACAAAGAAAAGCTGGAAAATTACTGCAATGCAGACTGAGGAGCAACTGCTCTATTGTTCCAGGATAGACACACATTTTGAGGTGAGCAGTATCCTTGCTCCCATCTCCTGATGTATAGACTGTTCTTAATTAAATTTCCTTTGGACACATTCATCTTTTGCATTCATTTTTGTTTCTACAGTGTAATATTACCACATTATGTATCATTTTGAGTGTCATTTGAGACCAAATGATGAAACTGAAAAAGTAGGAGAACCTGATTGTGTTTTTTCTTCATTTTCTGATTCCTTGAACTCCAAGAACCATCATTAAGAGAGAGGGGAGAGGGAGAGATAAGGAGACAGAGATGGAGAGAAACAGAGACTGAGTCAGAGACAGATAAAGAAGAGAGTCAGAACAGAGAGAAGCAGAGACAGACAGAAAGAGAGGCAGAGAAACCGAGATAATCAGAAAAACAGAAGAGAGACATAATGATAGAGACAGAATCAGAGAGACAGAGACTCTGAGAGACAGAGATAGAGCAACAGAGACAGAGAGAGATATCACTTAACTTGGTGGCATACAATAGAGATGGTATTCCTGGATTTCAATGAGCATTGCAGAAAGGATTTATATGGAAATAATATGAGTATCTCTGAAAACTTTGGAGTGTCCTTTTCCTCCCCTGTTCAGAGAGAGAAACAAACAAATAAGCAAATCCCAAAAACTTATACAAAGTCACACCACACCACATCACACCCTAGAGAAGAGAGGGGAACAGCTATGATGAAAACATTATGGAAGTCCATGTGATAGTGGGTTCATTTTGGGAACTCCAAGGGAGAATGACCATGAGGAACATGGCACCAGTTTGATGACTAAATGCCTAGTCAAATTAGAAATTGGGAGCCATGATACTGGAGTGCTAAGAAATCTTGGATTCTACTGAGAGTTATGAACACAGGTCAAGAGAAAGTTCCAGGGCTAGAAAATGGACAGACCCCCAAATAATTGAGGAGTTCAAGGAATTATACTTGGAACAAACACTAACCAAGAGTGAGGCAAGGACTTTACCAAGGTATGCTGGCAGTTTGTGAGTGAATTTCATAGGGAATGATGGAAATGGAGCTCAGGAGAAGATAGTTTGTCAGCTTGGAAAAGAAGCCAGGATACTAGTCCCCAGCCATTTACAAGGCAGTTTTTTGACTAATGGATTTTGTTCATTGCCATGCTTCTTGAATGCTAGGAGTCCTCTAGAGAGACAGCAGCCAGACTGATAGGGAAGGTTTCTGGGTGGGGACAAAAGGAGCCACGTAGATTATTTTTAATGAGAAGATTTAAGATTGAACTTTGTCACTCTATTTGAGGTCAGTCTGCTTCTTGAGTCCCATGAAAGATATATCTGGCAAAATCTCTTAGGCCATATTTGTGAGCAAGATGGAAAAAATATCACAATAATCCAAAAGCATTCTATGCTTGATGTATATGCTGAGGTCAGTAATAGTTATTTTTTCCAGTTTACAAATGAGGAGATTGGAGTGACAGAATCCAGGCCTTGCCTGGGATAAAAATTACTAGTAAAAATCTGAATTCTCCCTGATTGTTAATCTAATAACTTAATAATGATGTCATTCATAGACTTTTGAAGGCTAGGTGAATGGTTAGATTAAGACCTGATTGAATGAATGAACCTAAGAATGGTCCTCAGCAGGTCAGTGTCAACATGAGAGGGAAATTTCTCTATGGCTATAATAATAATGATGATGATCATGATAGATAGCATTTCTATTGCCCCTACTATGCTCTAGGCACTCTGCTAAGTCCTTTACTATTAACTCATTTCATCCTCACACCAACCTTACATAGGTGGTGCCATTATTATCTCTATTTTGCAGTTGGGGAGACTGAGGAAGGCAGTGGTTAAATAACTTGCCTAGGAACACACATCAGGCCTTCCTGATTCCAGACCCAGCAGTCTATCGAGCTGCCTTGCCAGCCTGGTGATGACAACAGAAAATCAGCTTCACCAGATCCTAACAAGATCAAAGATTTTGGGAATGAATCAGCAAAGGACTCTGTAGACACCCGTCCCCAAGGTCTAGACTAACTAACCTGCAAGTGGTTTCTTCTCTATGGAAAAACCCTGGGGTGGAAAATCTTATGTTCCAAAATGATGAACAGTTGAGATATGCACTCAGTGAGGAGGTGAGTCAGCTAAGGCCAGCTAGATGGTACAGTGGATGGAGCACCAACCCTGGGGTCAGGTGGACCTGAGTTCAAATCTGTCCTCAGGCACCTGACCCTGGTCAAGTCATTTAACCCTGATTGCCCTTGTATCCAGCACCATCTCCAATTGTTCTGATTCAATATGGCCACTGGAGCCAGATGATTTGGGAGGAGAAAATGAAGCTGGTGACTCAGCACAGTACACCCCCCCCCCCATCCAGTTCATATTCATGTCATGGTCTTTTTCAAAAATGTCCTGCCTACTTAAATTATCAATAAGATCAAATGAAATAATCAAACAATAAATGTTTATTAAGCACCGGTTATTGATTAGTACTGTACTAAAGTGCTACAGATCCAAAAAGTGGTAAAAGACAGGCCCTGCCCTCAAGAAGTTTAAATCCCAAAGGGAAAAAACAAATCAATAAACGAATGCAAAGCAAGATTATTTATATACATATATGCATTGTACACATATAAGATAAATAGGAGATAATTAACAAAGAAACCATTGTAATTTAGAGAATTATGGAAGTCTTACTATAAAAGTTGGTCTTTTAGTTGAGTCTTAAAAGAAATCTGCGAGTCTTAGAGGCAGACTTCCAGGCAAAAGGGACATTCAGAGAAAATGCCTGGAGATAAAAGAGTGACCTATTTGTGGAACAGTCAGCAGCCAGTGTCACCAGATCAAAGAGTATCTGATGGGGAATAAAGTGTAGTAATCCTGGAAAGGGAAGAGTGGACTGGATTATGAAGGGCTTTGAATACCAACTAGAGCATTTTGTATTTGCTCCTGGAGGCAACAGGAAGCCACTGGAGTTTATTGTCTGTGTGTGTGTGTGTGTGTGTGTGTGTGTGTGTGTTGAACACTACCTCCATTTTAGTTAGATCACTTTAGTGGCTGTATGGATAATGGATTGAAATGGAGAAAGACATGGAGCAATCAGATCCACCAATGGGTGATTACAACACTCTAGGCATGGTGTAATGAGGGTCTACTTTAGAGCAGTGTTGATGACAGAGGAGAGAAGGGGGTATTATTAGAGAAATGTTTCAAAGATGAAGGTGATAGACCCTGAGAAGAGATTATACATGGGAGGTGAGAAATACTGGATTAGGAGATTGGTATTCCCTCTATAATAACAGGAAAGGTAGGAGGTTTTGGATATGCTGAGATTAGGAAGTTTTTTGGACATCCAATTAGAAATGTCTGAAAATTAGTTGGAGATGGGAGATAGAGATGAGCAGAGAGGTTGGATCTGAAAACTGTCAATGCTGAGATGAAAATTAAATCTGAGGGATCTGTTAAGATCATCTAGTGAAGAAACACATAGGGGGGAAAGAGAAGAAAAGGCTCGGGGAAAGACCCTGTTGGAGGTCTTCAGTTAGATCTGGATGAGAATCTAGCAAAAGCAATTGAAAAATGGTGTTCAAATAAGTAGGAGACAGAGAAAGAAAGGCTTCCTGAAATCCTAAAGAAGAGAAAGGGTCAAGAAGGGAGAGATCAACAATGTCAAATGCTTCAGAGAGGTCAAGGAAAAAAATGAGGATTAAGAGAAGACCATTGGATTTGGCAATGAAGAGATCATTGATAAATTTAACAAGAGCAGTTTCAGTGGAGTGATAATGGGTTAAGAAGAGAGAAAGTGGAGGTATCTAATGTATAAGGTCTTTTTATAGCGTTTAAACATAAAATACAGAAGAGACATAGAAAGAGAGTGGGGATGGAGAGGACCAAGTGAGGATTCTTCAGGATAAAAGAGACATGGTCATGTTTGTAAATTGTAAGGAATGAGGCAGTAGACAGGAAAAAAAATTAAAGATAAATGATAGACTAGGCATAACAGAGTGGGCAATCTGTTGAGGGAAATGGGATAAAAATGGGGTCTCCTGACCATGTAGAGGATCTAATGTTGGTAAGGGATAAAGATGCATCTTCATGGGAAATTAAGTTGAAAGAAGAGAGAGCGGCAGAAGATAAAAGTATGATGTGAGAGGAAGAAGAGGGAAGAAGAGGGAACTCAAAGTGAATGGCCTAAATGTCTTCTGTAAGAGGAGAGGTAAGGTTTGGAATAGTATAGTGGACAGTGGGATAGTGAGTTGACAATGAATTTAGAGTTAGGACTGCTTAGGACCATCAAGGGCTGGCTTGAATTTGTAAGTATACACACACACACACACATATTTATACATATATACACATACATGCATAGATGCACATATATACTAGACCCAGTCAGAATGATTATGTGAAATTTTTTTGACAGTTACTGTGTAGGTGACCTAGGAGAGAATATTGTGACACCAAGAAAAATCATTAGAATTGAAATGCAAATCAACTCTTGAGGGAGTATTTAGTGTGGTTGGCCCAGCAACTTGTCTTTGGTCCAATGGTTGTTCAGTAGTTTCAGTCCTGTCCAATTCTTCATGGCCTTATCTGGTGTTTTCTTAGCAGAGATACCGGAGTGATTTGCCATTTCATTCTTCAGATCATTTTACTGATAAGGAAACTGAAGCAAACAGGATTAAGTGACTTCCTCAATTTCCTATATATGGGAAGGCCAGATTTGAACTCAGGAAGATGAGTCCTTCTGATTTCAGGTCCAGAACTCTATCAACTGTACCACTTGTCCTTGGTCCTGGGTTGTTGTTTTGATTCCTCTTCCTTCTGTTCTTTCTTCTTTTTTTGTTGCACAAAGAGTTTTCAGATCTTTAAAGCTCATTATACATTTAATATCAGTAGATGAAGATATAGTCTCTATGCTTATCAAACTGTTGTTTAAGAATGTGGGATGATTGATAGAACTAAGAAAAGATTTAACAAGATAAAAACTCATTTAAGTGATAAGTTGACTCTTGAAAAATGAAATTTATCAAGGGGTAAAAATAAAAGTCCTACAAAGAATGCAAACAATCCACTGAATAAATGGAAAGATCAGGGAGATTTGGCTAGTCAATCCAAAGATCAGGGGGTTTTAGTGGATCACCAGATTAATAAGTGCCAACAGTATGACAGAGTAGCCAAAGCAATTTAGAGTTACACTGAGAAAGATACGGTGTCCATGTACATGAGATGGCCATATCTTTAGGGAAGGACATGGGAGTTGTCTTCAAGCATTTGAAGGATAACATATGAAGGATTACCTAAAAGAAGAATTAGAATGGTTTTAGATAATCCTCCTGGTAGGATCAGGAATAATGGGCTGGGGTAAGGAGGGAAGGAATTTCAGAAATTCACATTTAAGTTGGTTAATAGTAATAATAAATATCATTTTACTAAATAGTAAAAATAAATAATAGTAATAATAAAAATTATTAACAGTAAAGTTAACACAAAATCCCCAAGTACAATGTTCTGTTCTGATAGGTAGTAAGTTTCACATCTGTGTAGGTATTCAAGCAGAGACTTGGATGACCAATTTACCTTTTCTCTCTCTGTCTTCTCCTTGGCTATTTATCCTTCCTCATGAACTTCTTCCTTTCCTAGACCAACCAAATCTGAGATCCAGGTTCAGAGGCCTGCTGTCTCATAGCACCACTTCTCCCAACTAAACTGGAATGATTGGTGTAACTGTAGCATCCCTCTAAAAGCTCTTCTCCGATTAGGCAGTAAGTCACTGTGATACTTCTAGAATCCCTGTGTCTCAGAGCTAGATGGGCATCTCGGAGAGACCTAAACTATTACCATCATAATTAGTCTATTTAGGTCAGGGAATCTTTTTTTTTAATTTTGGTAATCTTATGAGTGTGTGCATAATCTATGCCCATCTCACAGCCCTGCTCCCCACAACTTACCTGAGACTTCAGAAAGGACAGTGACTAGAATTTACTCTTTACTCCATAAAGAAAACCTTGTATTTTCTATAAGAAATAGGGACAATTTCCCCAATTTGGTCTAAAATTTAAAACTAGGAGAGGAATTTTTTTAAACTATTAGTGGTTGAAGGAATGCCATACACTCATCAAATGAAGAGTATTCCTCAATCAGATTGGAGGATGGTTCCCTTGGAGACTGTCTAGACAGTAGAGAAACCCATGAACTTTCTCCCTCAGAAAAATACATTGCAGGGGCCTGTTGTCCAATCAGGGCTTTCCATTTTTCAGACTTCTGTTGCTATGGCAAAATCTCAGTGCTGACCAGGGGATCAGCCCTAGGATGCTGATCTAGGATGGACAGGAATTTTGGCTTAGGTAGCTTTGGGCTTTATGGGACCTCTGGGCTAACGCAGAGGAGCTTGCTTTATTGAGAGGCAGCTAGGTGAAACAACAAGAACAATGGCCTGGGAAATAAAACTACCCAGATTTCATCTTTGAATTTCTGGGTCTCAGAGTCCTTCCCTTCTGCCTCTGACATTTTTTGCTTTGTGTTCTAAGGGTAAATATCGTGCTGATATTTTAACATTGCGTGTGAAAAATTGTACAGAGATGGAGCTTTTATTATTGAATTAACCAGAATCTCATTAGCTAGGTTTTTTATAGTTCTCCTCTGCTACCATGGCCCCGGGTAGCCACACATTTCATTTCTTAGGGGGAAAAAAAAACTCTTGGGGCATTTTGCCTTTATCTTCTTCCACCTTGTCTGATTATAAGGGATCTGAAATTGGGAGCTGGGGTAGGGGAGTTACTTCATTTCTCTTCTTGTCCTTACAAATTAGACCTCATTCAATATATCTATCTCCTTATTGTATGTGATAGAAATTGAAGTTAAGAATCTCAGGCTCTTCTGTCTGTTTGGTGAAAATTACAAAATTTTTTAGATATATAAAAGTACAATTTTCCATTGGTGGCCAAGCATGTCCAATTGTGAAGAGGAGGAGAAAATTTTGTTAAAGTAAAAATATCAGGAATGACCATGATCATGATGACCACAGAGCATTTTTAGACTTTAGAGGTATAATGGGGACTTGATGAAGAGAATTCTGGGCCTCTAGCTAGGGAAGACCAGTTCAAATATAGCCTCAGACACTTACTGAGTGACCCTGGACAAGTCACTTCCTCCCTGCCTGTCTCAGGGTCCTCATGTATGAAATGGGAATAATAATAGGATCTACCTCCTATGGTGATTGTGAGACAGTGTTTGTAAAGTAGTTAAGACAGTGCCTAGTACACAGTAAGCACTATATAAATTCTGCCTACTATGTTATTACTATTACTACTACTACTACTACTACTACTACTACTACTACTACTACTACTACTACTATTTTCCTTTAAAGGATAATCAGCATTTTCTCATTCTATTCTTCCAAGAGGTCTGGGAGATAAATCAGGCTAGGACTAAATCTTTCATTTCGTAAATGAAGAAATGAGACTCAGGATAATGATGTCGTCCTTTCTTCTCGAGGAAGATTATGACATCAGGCATATGATGTCACGAAAAGCACATAAATTGGATTTGAGTGAGGAATGCTATGTTAAGTCACCAGTCTTCCTTTTCCCTCTAGATCCATCTGGGTCCAGTGGCCCGATATGAATCAGGATGACTGGAGATGGCTGTGGATGTGAGGCAATTAGGGTTAAGTGACTTGCCCAAGGTCATACAATTAGTGAGTATCTGAGACTGGGTTGGAACTCTTGACTCCAAGGCCAGTGCTCTGTCCACTGTGCCACCTAGCTGCCTCCATTAGGGAAGTGACTTGTTTAAAGGTACATGGTAATTCAGTGGAAGATTTAGAGCTAGAATTCTAGTATCACTTCAATTCAACTTCAAAAAAAACAATATTTGTGCTTAACACTGAGAGAGGTACAAATTTTGTTAAGACTCAGTCCTTAACTTCTGGGAGCTAATAGTCTAGAAGAGACTATTACAAGATTTGGTGGTGGCATTGTAGTAGAAGTCTTGGACTCAGCATCAGTCAAAAAAAAATCTATTGGAAGCTTGCAATTAAGAAAGAGAAACGGAGCTCTTCTGTCCAAGAGACTGCAGATGAACCCTCTAAGGAGGAAAATGCTGCTCCAAGAATTAATAATGTATATTCACAGCTGCTGTCAGAAAAAAAAAGATTATGCAGTAAGAACTAGAAACAGCAATGGTCACTTGGTACAAAAGAAAGAGGACTGACTACCCATCAGGGAGAAAATAAAGAAGAAGCAAGGCAGGAGACAGTTTGGAGGACTGATTCTTTGGCAGTAGAGAAGGGAGGTAGCTTTGGTGGTGCAGGGAGAGTGGGGTAAGCCTGGATGGAGTAAGGAGATATGAGTTCAAATGCAAACACTGATTATCGAAGTAATCCAATGCAAGTCACTCTGTTTACCTCAGTTTCCTTATCTCCAAAATGGGGATGATAATATAGTTGTGAAGAGCAATTGTAATATTTGTAAAACAGCACAATTCTTGCCATGTAGCAGGAGCTATATAAATGCTTACCTTCCCTAGCTATGTGACCTTAACCAAATCACTTAACCTCTCTCTTTCTTCATCTTTAAAATGGACATAATAACAGCATCTACCTCACAGCGTTTTTGTGAGGGTCAAATGAGTGAACATATGAAGAGTATTTTGAAAACTTAGATTATACAAATGCTAATATGTTATCATAATAGTAATAGCTATTATTATTATTGTTATTATTATTATTATTACTATAAGACATTGAAAGAATTCTCTAACTTTTTCACCCTCAAGCTCTCTTACAAATCCCAGCTTTTTTGTACAAACACAAACATACATATGAACACTTACATATATGCACACAACTCTTTTGCTATTTTTATTTCTCTTCTGTACATAGAGTCATAGCCATTGACCCCAGTTAATTATCATAGGAACACTAGATTGAGAGTTGGATATGTATCATCTAATGCACCTTATTTTAGATTAAAAAATGGAAGCCAAGGGGCTACAATGGGCTGTGCAAGATCATAGAGCTGGGAAGTTGAAGAGTAAGGACTTTGTATTCCCAAGGCTAACATATAGTAGCTGGTTTTTAAATGTTTATTGACTGCCTGCCTCTCTAAACCAAAATCCTCATTTCAATAGGCTGATACACATGCTAGATGATCTCAAGTCATTTTCAAGTTCTAATTTTCAGTCTCCTAGAGTTGTGGATGAGAGAGACAGAGACAGAGAGAAACAAAGATCGAGAGACAGAGACAGAGAGATGGAGAGATAGAGAAAACAAATACCTATTGACCTCACTTGAGAGAATAACTTAAAAGTCATTTGACAGACATTTGCTTTTTTTGCAAACCCTTAAACCAGCTGACAAGGTTTTCCCATCTTTACCCTGTAATAAGTTCATAGAAAATTCTACCCCTGGTCCTGACCAGTTCTATAGCTTCTGATATCATACATGAGAACTTTTCCATTCTAAGGGAAAACAGGAACATTTTCTTTTGATATTTTTATCCCTCTCAACCAATTACTGTGCTCAGAGATCCTAAAACCTAGATTTGAAAAAGAAGGCATGGCCCATGGTCTTCTACCCTACTAATCAGTATTTTACTTTTCACTTCCTTTTATTCCTCTGCCCTCTCCCCTCTAACAGGGAGCAGCTCGAACACATATCAGACATGGCATTCCTAATCAAAAAAGGAAACTTGGGAAGTACTGCATTGCAGGCTGGGGAGCTGCTGCTCCATTGTCCTTGTATAGATGCATATTTTAAGGTGAGCAGTAGCTGCACTCCCATCTGCAGTCTGCTGCATAGATTGTCCTTAAATAAAACTCCTTTGAATACATACATCTTTTGTTTGAATTTCCTTTTTGCCTCCCCAGTATAAGATTGTTACAAGATATGTCATTTGGAATTCATTTTCTACCAAATGAAGAGAATGAAATGAGTAACATGATCAAGTCTTTTCCTCCTTTTCAGATTTCTTGAACTCTTTCTTGTTCCCCACTGTTGCAATGAATGACTCCCAACTTAGCAGGACATAGTGGGAGCATTAGGAACTATTTTTATTTTAGTTCTGTGAGGGAGATGAAGGCTGTAGTTTGGAACTCCTAATCCAGAAAACTGAGTTAAGGGAACTTGAATGAGAACAAATGACTTGAAAATGAAGCACTAAGAGCACTAGGTAATTTTCTTCTGGAAGAGCTTTTAAGTACTGTCCCCTGGTGTCATATTCTTGCATTTTTATATTTTCTTTTTTCTTTGTATGAACAAACCCTAGAAAATATATCTCTGTGGAGTTGACTCAGAGCATGTGAACATGGGGTTGTGGAGACAAAGGGAAACTGGTCACAGCTGTTGGTGTTAGTCATTCTCTTATAGCAACATCAGAAGAGAATAGGAAAGTAAAAAATGGGGGAGAAGGAGATAGAGATAGATAGAGATAGAGACAGAGAGAGGTAGAGGTAGAGGTAGAGATAGAGATAGAGATAGAGATAGAGATAGAGATAGAGTGAGAGAGATAGAGATAGAGATAGAGATAGAGAGATCTTTTAACTCAATGGCATATTGTAGACATTATGCTCCTAGATTTCAATGAATATTACTGAAATATGAATATCTCTAAAAAGGTTGGGGATATTCTTTTCCTCCTTGGTCCAGGGAGAGAAGCAAACAAATAGGCAAATCCCAAAGGCTTTTACACAAGAGGCACACCATACCACCTTAGGTAAGGGAAGGGAACAGCTATGATAAAAACAATAATCCACATGGCAGTGGGTTCATTTTGGGAATCAAACTAGAAAATGGGAGCCATAATACTGTGGTGCCAAGAAGCCTTGAATTGTACTGAGAGATATGGACACAGCCAAGAGAGAGTTCTAGGACAAGAGTGTGGACAGACCCCAGAGGCAAAGAAATAAAATATAAAGGAAATTTCTCATTGGATAGAGTGAAGTTAGGGAGGTCTGAGGAAGAATGAAAAGGTTTGGAAGTCCTCCTGTGGAAGATAGGACAGTGGACTGATAGGGCAGAGAGAGGGTGATTTCTTAGTACAATTGAATACAATTAAACTACTTAAGATTGCTTAAAATATATTTGTATTGGATTCAGTGAGAATGATTGTGTAATTTCCTCCATCTTCTTGGAGCACTGAAAGGTGGGAGTGATTCAACACAAAGCATAGGAAATTCAAACAAAAGATGCATGTATCCAAAGGGGTTTAGCAGGACTCTATTGATGAAATGACAAGGGTTTAGAAGCTTAATTAAGAGAAGAGTATAGACTTGAACTGATGATTCAAAAATGCATTAATATGGGGGGGGGAAAGGGAGAGAAAAATCATTAGTATTGAAATAGAAATCAATTCTGAGGGATATCTCTAGCGAGGTACTCCAGGGTCTTGTCCTTGGTTCTGGATTGTTCTTTTTCTTCTTTCTCTCCCTTCTTCTTTCTGCTTGAATTTTACAAAGGTTTTTCAGACTTACAAAATACTTTGCACACATGTTATCTGTGGATGAAGTTTTAGATATTAAGCTTAGCAAATTTGCATAACATAAGACTTTTGGATGATTGTTAGCACACATGTATCTAGCCTCAGACACTTACTGAGTGACCCTGGACAAGTCACTTCCCCTCTGCCTGTCTCAGGGTCCTCATTCTTTAGTGCTAGGTGCTATGCTAAGTGTATTACAAACATTCCTTTATTTTATATTCCCCAAAACCTTGGGAGGTAGGTCTTATTTTTATTATCCCCATTTTATAGATAAAGGAAATTGAGGCAAACAGATGAGCAGAGCAAAATGGCTACTAATGGGACTAATAATAGGATCTACCTCCTATGGTGGTTGTGAGACAGTGTTGGTAAAGTAGTTAACACAGTGCCTAGTACACAGCAAGCCCTATATAAATTCTACCTACCACTGGAAACTAGATTTAAAAAGTTTACAACAGGCTCAAATGATATTCTGGAAAGGTGAAATGAAACAGGATAAATAAAAAAGTCCAACATATGAATATAAAGAATCAGCTGCACAAATAAAGGTTCAGAGAGGCCTGACCAGAAAACAGTTGGTATGAAGACAAGCTGAGGGTTTAAGTGGACCACAAGCTCAATAAGTACCAACAGTGAGACAGGACAGCCAAAGCCTTCCAGTGCTGTACCTACAGAGTTTGTCAAATTAAAGAAGGATTAAATTCATTCTACTTGGCCCAAGTTGGAGGAACAGGAGCAATGAGTGGGTTGGGGACAGGATTTCAGGAATGCACATTTAAGCTGGGTATTCAGGAAATGAGTAATACCTAATAATGAAGTTATTCTAAACACCTATCCCAAGTGCAACGGTCTGCTTTAATAGGAAGCAAGTTTCACAGCAGGAAAGGCATTCAAGCAGAGACTTGATGACCAATCCATATTTTCTCTCTGGCTACCCTTCCTCAGATGTTCCCTTAACCAATCCTATCTGAGATCTCAGTTTAAAGATCTGCTGTCTCTTAATACCAGTTCTTCAACCAGTTCTGGGGACTGTTTCCCCAGAGGGACTATTTCCTCTATGATTCTACAGCAGGCAACTGTGATGCCTTTCAAGTCATTGAATCCTCTGAGTTGAACATTTCAGGTACCTTCAAGAGGCCTGGACTGTCACCATCACAATCAGTCCATTTGAACCAGAGAATCTTTTTTATTCCTTGTGATTTTTATGAATGTGTGCATATTCTGTCTCCATTTCACTCACTGCTCTGCTTCCCCTAATTAAAGAATTTACTCTTCACCACATTAAAGTTCTACAAGAAATAAAGATAACTCCCTCAGTTTGAACTAAAATTAAAGAGGGGCAGGGATTTTTTTTAACTGATGGTGGTGGTTGAGTGTAGGACATACACTTATCAGAAACAAAGATTTTTTTTTTAATCAGATAGGTGGATGGTTACCATGGAGACTGTCTAGACAGTAGAGATACGCAAGAACTATCTCCCTCAGGTCGATGCAATGCAGTGCCCTATCCTCCAATCAGGGCACTTCATTTTTCAGACATTTGTTGCTATGGCAACATTTCAGTGCTGACCAGAATACCAGTCATAGGATGCTGAACTGGAGTGGACCAGAAATTTGGGCTTTGGGCTTTATGGACCCCTGCTTTACTGAGAGGCAGCTGAATGTAGTGACAAGAATATTGAATTGGAAAAAAAGAATATTGAACTGGGAACTGAACCATTGGGTACTATATTGTCCATATTTTACCATTTGTTTTTCTGAGATTCATACCCCCTATTATGTAAGTAGGAGGTCATAGGTTATCTCTAAGAGCCCTTTTGTCTCTGACATTTTTGCTCTGTGTTCTAAGGGTGCTTATCATGTTGATAGTTTTAATTCTCACCATGACCTTGGGTAGCCATAGCTGTAATGCATTTTCCAGGAAAAATAATTCTTGGGCCATTTTGCTCTGAGACTGGCTTTTATCTCCTCCCTCCTGATCTGATTACCAAGGGAAGTGAATTTGGAAGTGGGAGCAGGAGCACTGTGGCCTCTGGGTCTTGCGAAAGGTGTGGACAAGACTGAACAGGAGCATTAGGATCTGCATTTCAATACTTGCCCTCACAGACCAGCCCTCTTTTTTGCTATACATGATGTAGGACCTGAAATAAAGATCTTTGGGCTCTGTCTGGACAATGAAATCACATCTTAAAGAGTAATTTTCCATCAGTGTCTAAGCATGAAGAAAAGGAGAAAATTTTGTTAAAGTCAAAAAACAGAGATGATCATGGCCAGTGATAGACACAGAACACTTCAAATTTTTAGGATATAAGGGAGTTCAGTGGAGAGAACTCTGAGCCTGTAGCCAGGAAGATGAGTTTAAATCCAGACTTAAGATACTTACAAGCTAAGTGACCCTGGGTAAATCACTTCATCTGTTTGCCTCAATTTCCTTAACTATAAAATAGGGATAATAATACCTACCTCCCAAGGTTTGGGGGAATATAAAATAAAGAATGTTTGTAATGCACTTAGCATAGTGCCTAGCACTAAAGAAGTATTGCTATTACTGCTGCTGCTTCTACTGCTGCTGCTGCTGCTACTGCTACTATTACTGCTTCTACTACTACTATTACTACTATTACTACTACTACTACTACTACTACTACTACTACTACTACTACTACTACTACTACTACTACTACTACTACTACTACTACTACTGCTACTACTGCTGCTGCTACTGCTGCTGCTACTGCTGCTGCTATTGCTTTTACTTTCCTTAGAAGGAACACTATCATTTTATCATTCTGTTCTTTAAAGAAATCTGAAGGGTATACAGGACTACGATTAAACTCTTCATTTCACAAAAAAAAATGAAACACAGTTATGGAAGTGACTTGATCAAAGGAACATGGTAATTCAGTGGGGCCAGAATCCAAGTCTCAATTCAATCCAACTTAACAAACATTTCATGAGTGTCTATTGTGTGTCACACCTTGTGCTTGATCCTAGGAGAGATATAAATTTGTTAAGACACAATACCAGTGTCAGGGAGTTTACAATTTAGAAGAGATAACTAAAAGATACAAGATTCATGACAGGTGTCTTGGGTTGAGCATCACAAAGGACCTACTGAAGGTTTGACGTTAAGCAATGGAAAAATGGGCTCTTCTCCAGGAGGTGGTAAATGGATCCTCTGAGGAGAAAAATGCTGCTCCAAGAACTATTAATGATTGTTCACAGCTACTGTCAGAAAAGAGATGATGCAGTAAGAACTAGAAGAAGCAGCAGCAGCAGCAGCCTGTTACAAAAGAAAGAGGACTGACTACCCATCGGAGCAAGTAAAGAGAATTAAGGCAGGAGACAGCTTTGAGGGTTGATATTTTGGCAGTAGTGAAGAGAGAGGTAGCTTTGAGGGTGAGACCTGGAATCAGGAGATCTGAGTTCCAAGGCAAAAACTGACCAAATGAGCACCCAATGCAAGTCACTCTGTTTGCTTCTAAAATGGGGGTGATAACTTGAAGAATCTTGTGAAGAACAATTATAATATTTGTAAAACAGCAAACACAATTCTTACCATGTGGCAGGAACTATATAAATGCTTATTCTGTTCTTACCTTATCTAGCTGTGTGACCCTAACCAAATTACTTAACATCCATCTCTCTGCCTCACTTTCCTTATCTTTAAAATACTCATAATAACAACATTTATCTCACAGTGTTTTGTGAGGGCTAAATGAGTGAGTACATGTAGAATCCTTCGAAGATCTTAAAATATGATATAAATGCTATTATTACATTATAATATGACTAATATTTTTGGTAATTAATATAATAATATGGAATTGAAATTGATCACACCTCCAACTTTTTCCTTCCTCTCTCTTTCTTTTCCTCCTGATATTAGATGTATTATCCTATTTATGGAACATCCATAATCATAGAGTACCTGGGGAGAGTAAGATGCGAGAAGACTGAAAAGGTAGGAGGGGGCTAAGTTATCAAGGAATTTGAATGTTGCAAATAGAATTTTATATTTTTCCTAGAAGAAATAGGAAACTACTGGAGTTTGAGTTGGAGTAGGAGTGACATGATTGGACTTGAATTTTAGAACAACCACATTAGTGAATAAATTGAGAATAGATTGGAGTGGGAAGAGACATAAGGATGCCAGACCCACCAATAGGCTATTACCATAAGGCTAGGCATGGTGTGATGATGGCATCTTTAAATCAATGTTGGTGACAGAGGTGAGAAGGGGGCATATTTGAGAGAGATTTCAAAGGTGGTGACAGGCCTTGGCAGCAGATTGCACATGGAAGGAAGGAAATACTGAGGAGCTGAGGATGATTTCTAGATTGCAAGCCAAGGAACTAGGAGGTTGGTGTTACCCTGTAAGTGACTGGGAAGTTTGGAGGAAGAATATGGGAAAAGATAATGATTTCTTTTTTGGATATGTTGATTTTAAAAAGGTTTTTGGACTTCTAGTTGGAAATGTCTGAAAATCAATTGGAGATATAAGACTGGAGGTGAGCAGAAAGATTGGGTCAGTAGAAGCAGATTTGACAATTGTTAATATAAAGATAATAATTTAATTCAAAGGGACTAATGGAATAGTACAACGAAATAGTTCAGAAGGAGAAGAGAAGGATGAGGAAAGGACCCTGTTGGAGATCTAAAATTAGAAGATGTGATTTGGACTCAATTTAACAAAAATGACTAAAAAGAGGCTTTCAGATATGTAAGAGGAGAACCAATAGAGTGGAACACTGAAACCCTAAAGAAGATAGAGTATCAAGGAGGACAGAGTGATCAACAGTATCAAAGGCTGCTGATAGATCAAGGACTGATAAAAGGTCAATGGAATTGGCAAGTGAGAGAGGTACTTATTATAGATGGCCTTTTCAAAGAATTTAATTACAAATGATAGAAGAGATATAGGAAGATAGTTGGAATAGTAGGACTAAGTGAAGGTTTTTCAGGATATGGGAGACATGGTTATGCTTAAAGATAGTAAAGAGTGAGGCAGTAGAAATTGAAAATAAGTGAAAGAGTAGGGATGGCACAGTGGGCTCTTTTGAGGGACATATCAAGGAATGGGATCTCTTGAGCAGGAAAGGAAGTTAGCCTTGGTAAAGAACCTCACCATGGGAATCAGGGTTGAGAGAGGAAATAGAGGCAGAAGACATCAGAATGATGTGAGATGAGGAAGAGAGGAGAGAGCTCCAAGTGAATGGTCTGAATGTCTTCTGAAAAGTATGAGGCAAGTTTTTCATCTGAGTTTGGGGTAGCTGACCCATTAGATGTTTGAGATGGAAGAACCTCAGTGGAGTGTGGGATAGTGAGTTAATAAGATAGATAGAGTGGGATTGTCTAGTACCACTGAGGTCAGTTGAGGTTATGTAATATATATTTTTGTAATGGATCTGGTCAGAATGGTTATGTGATTTTTCTCTTCTTATAGCAGTAGGTGTATAGGAGCAGATGAGATGAAGGGTGGGAATGATTCAAGACTGAAGTTTAGCAGGGTGCAATTGGTGAAATGATAAGGGTTTAGAGACTCAAGAAAGGAGGACAGTATAGAATAGTAACTGTTCCTCAAAGACCCAAGGTGAGGAAAAAGAGAGAAAGTGACCTGAGAAGAAATAGTGATACCAAGTAAAATCATTAGTATCAAAAATAGAAATCAACACTGAGGGAGGTCTCTATCCTCAAGTGCTTTCTACTTAGAAAGGTAGGAAATTCCCCAACACTGTAGGTATTTTTAAGCAAGGCAATAGAGTTAAGTGATTTGCTCAAGGTCACACAGCTAGTTAATTATTATCTGAGGTCAGATTTGAACTCAGGTCCTCCAGACTGCAGGACTGGTGTTCTATCCATTGTACCATCTGGCTACCCCAGTAGGGCACAGTAGATAGAGCACTGGCCTTGCAGTTAAGAGGACAGGAGTTTGGATGTGACCTCAGACACTTGACACTAACTAGCGTGTGACCATGGGCAAGTCACTTAATTGATTACCTCTCATCCAGGGCCATCTCCAGTTTTCCTGATCATGTTTAGCCACTGCACCCAGATAGTTCTGGAGGAACAAGTGAGGTTGGTGACTTAGCACAGCACCCCTTCACTGAAATACAATTTACTTGCTTGTCATGACATCACCTCCCTGATGTCATGGTCTTCTTCCAGAATGAAGGACAAACATTATTAGGTATTTAAACATGGGACTGGTTGTCACTTTGGATTGTTCTACCTTTCCTTGGATGCTCCTGTTCATTCTTTTTTTTCTTCTTCCTTCTGTTCTTTCTGTTTCTTGACTTTTGCAAAGGGCTTCCAAGTGTGTGAAATAATTTATATGTATTATAGCAGTATAAGTTATAGACACCAAGATTATAAAATTTGAGGTTTATAAGAATTTTGGATGATTGTTAGCATTAAAACAGGATTCAAAGACATCTCCATAGGTACAAATCATGGATTGACCCAGAATGGTAATATTTAACAAGGGGATAAATATAAAAGTCCTACACATGAATGCAAAGGATGAACTGTACAAATGAAGGATCAGGATGGCCTGGTTAGTCAACAGTTGATATAAAAAAGATTTGGTGTTTTAGTAGACCACAAACTTATAAGTGCCAATTATCACAGGGCAACCAAAGTCAAATAGGGTTGCATCTTTGGGGAAGGGCATGAATATTGTCTTTAATTATTTCAAGGGCTGTTACATGAAAAGTGCCTTAGGTTTATTCTATTTGGCCCTAGTGAGGGGATCAGGAGCAAAGGAGGGAAAGGCATTGGCCTTTTATAAAAGCACATTTTTGCTTGGTGGAAAGAAATCAAAACTAAAGCACTGTAGGTATTTAAGCAAGGACTTGATGATCACTTTCTCTCCGGATTGTTTGGAAATAACTACCTTTCCTTAGATACTCCCATTAGCTTCTTTCTCATTTCCTATCTCAACCTTGTCTGAGATCCCATTTTAGAGGGAATCTCTTAGCATTTACTGTCTCTTGACTCCAACTCAACTCTTCTCTGATTGGACAGTAAGCCATTGAGTCTCCTGGGCTAGATGGGCACCACCAAGAGGCCTAGGCTTTCAACATCTTATTCACTTTGGTTCTGGGAATATTTTTTCCTGGTGATTGTTATGAATGTGTACACACTTTAACCCCCAACTCACTGACTGTCCTGCTCTCCACAATAAGACTGTGACCTCAGAGAGGTCAGGGGCTGGAGTTTACTCGTTATAACAGTTGTAGTAGTAGTAGTTGCTGTTACTGTAGTTTTCCTTTGTAATCAAAGAGGATGATATCATCATAAATGGTGGCGTGACTAGCACATTATGTTTATTGCAGTAGGATAATTACCACAGTTTGGTGTATAATTGAAGATGGAATTAGGGGTGCTTTAACTCATGATGGTGGTGGTGGTGGAGGGCTGGACAGACTTATCAAACGCAAAGAAGGTTCCTTGCATCAGAGGATGGTTACTATGGAGACTGTCTAGACAGTCTTGAAAATTACCAACTATCTCCCTAATGGAAATGTACTGCAGTGCCCTATGGTCCAATCAAAGCTTTCCATTTTTCAGACTTTCTGTTGCTATGGTAACAACTCAGCACTGACCAGAATACCAGCCTTAGGATAATGGTCTAGGGTGGGTCAGGAATGCTTTATAGGGCTTTATAGGTTTTATAGGACACTGTGTCCATGTAAGGAAACCTGTTTTATTGAGAGGAAGTTGGATACAGTGACTAGGACATTGACCTGGGAAATAATGCACTAGGTTCTGTAATGTCTAGATTTTATCATTAACTTTCTACATCTCAGAGTCCTTCCCTTCCTTCTCTGACACTTTTTGCTATGTGTTCAAAGAATGCCCCCTGAGTTGATATTTTAATACTCTGTGTATGAAGCCCTGTGTAGAGACAGAGATTGCATTATTGAATTAACCATCAGCTCATTATCTATTCTTTTGTTCTTTTCTCTACTTATACCATAACCCTGGGTAGCCATAGATTCTTGATGGAATTCCCATAAAAACAACTCATGAGTCATTTTGTTCTCTGAATGACCTTGATTTCCCTGATCCTTGCCTGACCCTCAAGGGATTGGAAGTTGGCAGTTGGATGGGGATTGGGAAAAGGGTGGGAAGGGGAACTGTGACTTCTGGGTCTTAAGCAAAGTGTGGAGAAGACAGAGCAATGTTCATCCTCACAGACAAGACCACATTCAACAGATTTGTCTCATTGCTGTCCCTGGTATATTGAATTGAAAGTTAAGATTTTGGGCTAGTCTGTCTGAATAATAAAACCACAAAATTTTCTTTGTATCTTAAAAGTACAGTTTTCCTCTTTTGGTCAAGTATGTTGAATTCTGAAAAGGAGAAAATTTTGTAAAAAATCAAACAATGACCATCTGAACAGTTTTAAATTTTAGAAGTATCAAGGTGACTTTGTGGAGAAAGTTCTGGATCAGAAGCCTGGAAAACTTGAGTTCAAATCCAGACTCCAACATTTACAAATGGTGTGGCTCTGAGCAAGTCACTTCACCTCCTGTTTGCCTCAGTTTCCTTTTCTATAAAATGAGGATAATAATAGGGCCTACCTTCCAAGGTTGTTGTGAGGATCAAATGAGATAATGATTGTAAATCAGTTAGCATAATGTCAGAAACGTTTTAAGCGTAATACAAATGCTAGCCATAACGCCCAGTTAGTAGTTCAATTGTTAATGCTGCTATTATTATTATGCTCTCCTGCAGCATCATGATCCTTTTCTCATTCTACTCTTCCTTGAACTCTGGGAGATAGATAGGGCTAGGACTAAACACTCCATTTCACAAGTGAAGAAATGAGACCAAGTTAGGGAAGTGACTTGTTAAAAGGCACATGGTAATTCAGTAGGAGAGTGGAGGCCAGAATTCAAATCTCACTTCAAGTAAATAAAAAAAAAATTCTTGAGTGTTTACTTTCAGCCTGTCAACCTTCCTAGGCTTGACACTGGGAGAGATACAAGTTTTTTAAGGATACAGAAAGCTTAGAGTCTAGAAGAAATGAACACAAGATATGGTGGTGGCATCATGGCAGGAGTCCTGGGTTCAGAATTAGTCAAAGGATTTACTAAATACTTGCAGTTAGGCAACAGAAAAAGGACCCTTCCCTAAGAGAAAGGAGATGGAGTCTCCAAGAAGGAAAATGCTGTTCCCAAGAGCTAATAACATCTATTCATAGCTATTTTCAACAAAGGGATTGTCACAATCAGCAACAGCAACTATGGAAAAACTGATGGACTTTAGATAAAGAAAGTGATCCACCTGAGACAGAGCTGATAGTATCAGAACATAGACTGAAAAACATTTTTTTCTTGTTCTTTTACTTTATTGCTCATGCGGTTTTATATTTTTGTGGGGGAGGGGCTATTATGTTTACTCTTAAACAAGAATATTTTAGTAATGTGCAAATAAATTAAAGAAAATTTAAAAAGAAATAAAAAAAAGAAATTCAGTTGAATTCAGATAGGAACAATACAAAGTGCTTTTA
The DNA here is from genome assembly GCF_037893015.1 of Macrotis lagotis. NCBI lineage: Eukaryota > Metazoa > Chordata > Mammalia > Peramelemorphia > Peramelidae > Macrotis > Macrotis lagotis. The sequence continues at coordinate 617,324,688 of NC_133666.1, read as the reverse complement.
TGATACCCTGAAGGCTATTTATGGTCCAAAGACTTATGGTACATCTCAACCACTCAGTGCTGATGGAACCACATTAATTAGTGATAGGAACATGATCCAAGAAATATGGGTTCAATGCTTACCTTGCATTCTTTTGAAAAATTAATTTTTTTATTTTTTAATTTTATTTTTAAAAATTTGATTGATTGATTTTTATTATTAAGTGCGAATATTTTTATTTAATTTTTCCAATTACATGAATGTTTTCAACATTCAAAAAAAAAGAAAAGGAATTATCCAGTAAGAGGCAGAAGCAATAGTAGCAGCTTGGTCCAAGAGAAAGAGAAATGACAACCCCATCAGGAAGCAAGTAATGAGAGTCAAGACAGGAGATAGCTTTGAGGATTGGTATATCTGGCAGCACTAGAGTGGGGTAGCTGGGTTAGAGCATCAAGTCTATAGTCAGGAAGATCTGAATTTAAATCCAGTTTCAGAGATTTGCTAGTTGTATGACCCTGGGCAAGTCCCTTAACCCCTGTTTCCCCTCAGTCTCCTCCTCTGTAAAATGGAAAAATACTGGAGAAGCAAGTGGCAAACTATTGTAATATCTGAGTTCAAATCTACACACTTATTCAAGGTAAATCATTCTTTTTTACCTATTTTACCTACTTCCTTAACTCTAAAATAGTGATAATAATAGCACTTATCTTGAAGAATCTTTTTGTGGTATAAATGACATATTTGTAAATGCCTAGTAAGATGTCTGTTATATGATAGGTAGTCTGTACATTTTTATTCCCTCTTTATCCTTCCCCAGCTGTTTGATCCCCTACAAATCCCTTAATATCTCTATCAGTTTCCTCAAGTATAAAATGAAGGTAATAATAAAACCTATTTCACAACATTTTTGCCAAGTATCAAGTAAATTAACATGGAGTTTTTGAATCTTAAAGTTTTATATACATTAGTTATAATAGTTGTGATTATTATTGTTGTCATGCAAAATTGAAATCCTCTGTTGAACTTATTCCAAGTCTTCACCCACAGCTTCTCATCTCCTTCTGTGGTACACATATGCATGCAAACAATACACATGCAGACACAAACACAGAAAAACTACACCATGCATATACATACACACCCATACACACACACACACACACACACACACGCACACACACACATGAACATATCTTTTTGGTTATTAATGTGTCTCATCAGCACAATCTAAACCCATAGCCATAAACATCAATTAACTATCAGAGGAACATGTGATCTAGAATTGGGAACAAACTTTATACTCCAATCCCCTCATTTTACAGATGAAAAAATTGAGACTTCTACTGAGTTAAGTTTACTCAGCTGGGAAAGAAAAGAGTAAGGTCTTTGTATCTCCAATGCTTAGTTCAGTAGAAATATTATAAATGTCTATTGATTATTTCTTCTAAAGAAAAAAATCACATTTCTTCCTCATCAGATCCGATGATCCTCATTGGATCTGATCTCCAGCTCCTCTCCAGTTCTAATCTCTAGTCTCCTGGAATTCTAGACCCCTATTTTATAATGTTTATAAGACTATACCTTTGCTCCTTAGAATGATTTAATTAGAAGTCATCATAATCACAATTGATAGCACTGCTATGATGCTTTATGGTTTGCAAAAATTTTACAAATATTGTTTTATTCTTTTCTCATAACCACTCTGAAAAGCAGGTGCTAGCATTATTTTTCCCATTTTATGGTTGAGGAAACTGAGATGGACCCAGTCATACAATTAGTCATTGGTTAAGAATGTATTTAAACTCAAGTCTTCCTCATTCCAGAGTCTGCATCACCTATCTTTCTAGGCAGTATCTTTTTAAAAGAAATATGTTTCTTCAACCTGAATAAATTAAAAGAATCAACATTGTTTGCTATTATCAATCAATCAATAAATATATAGAAATAGATAAGTAATAGCAAACAACATTGATTCTTTTAGTAGTTTTATCCAACTAGATAATAGCAAGCACTGTTGATTCTTTTAATAGTTCTGCCTATCTATCTCTATCTACATATATATATGAGCAAATTTTATTTAGTTATATTAATTATATTGCTCTTTATTTCCTTCTTAGGACCTTTGTGTATTGGAAGTTTTTTCTTTCTTTTCTGCAAAACTTAACCTTAGCATTTCAAATGTAAAATTTCAGGGTCAGTGTCTGGGATGATGTGTGTGTGTGTGTTTTCCTTCGTTTGTGTGTGTGTGTGTGTGTATGCATGTGTAGAAACATAAATAAATCTCTATTGACCTCTCTTCAGAGCATAATCAAGGATATTTTCTGGGTCCTTGGTGGAAAACCAGACTGTATCCAATCACTGTTGACTGTCTTTTGATTTTTTTGCTTTCATCTCAAAAATCAATTGAGAAGGTCTCCCCATCTTCGCCCTGAAATAATTTTCAAGATAAAGTATTTAACTGGCCCTAATTTAGCATCATGAATGAGACCTTTGACACTCTGTTAACTTACCTTGGGTAAATCAGAGAACATTTTTTTTCCTGATTTTTCTAATCCCTCCAAACCAATTAATGTAATCAGAGATCCTAAAACCTAGATTTGAAAAGGAAGGTGTCCCAGAACTTCTCTACCAATAATCATTCTAGAATTCACTTTGGTTCCTCTCTCTCTCTCAAGAAGTAACATGAAAATCCTTCACAAAAATGGAAAGCTGGGAAGTCACAGTAATGCAGACTGAGGCAGACCTGCTCCATTTCCCCAGTGTAGATGCATATTTTGAGTGAGCGGCATCTCCACTCTCATGGCCAACCAACTGCAGAGACCTTTCTTAAATAAATATCCTTTGAGCCCATGCTACTTTTGCATAGGTTTTCTTTTCTCCTCCATGTTATAATGTTGCCTCATAACCTGACATCTGGGAAGCCATTTGCTATCAGACAAAGAAATTGAAACAAGAAGGAGAATGATGATAAAGTCTTTTTCCTCATTTTCTGATTCCCTGAACTTAGGGAACCTTAATTCTAAGTGTTGTGGTAAGTGGCTCTGATTTAGAAACTCCACTCAGGACATTGGAGCATTATTAGGTACCAATCTCATTCTAGTTCTATGAGGGTGGAGGAAGCTGAGGTTAGGAGTTCCCAGTTCAGAAAGTTAAATTTGGTCACTATATTAATATGAAACCACTTAATTTGTGCATCTGACCACACATAGGGGGTTCAGACTCAATCCTGGGTCTTTCTTCTCAGAATAATCATTATGGCTCCTTATGTCTCCCTCCCAAAATCTTGCCTGGAAATGCAGAATCTGGCTACTGTTTCTCAAGGGTCTTCCCAGTCTTTTAAGCATGTCTGCACTCAGATTCTTGAGTCTTATGAATTTAAGAGCTGCTAAAAACATTTAGGTTATATTTATGAGCAGTCTGGAAGGTGAACATAATAATCCCAGGTATGCCAAACTTTTCTGCCAAATGCTTCAAATATATAGTTCATCTATACATTCTCTCAATGAGATCAGTATTAAATATTAATATTTTCATTTTACTGATGAAGAAACTATTGGTGACCCTATTTCAGGCCTTGCCTGAGGTCAAATAGCTAGAAAAGGTTGAGATCTCCCCTGATTGTAACGTGTTCTCATGTCTGGAAAAAACTCCAACAGCTCCTAATTTATTCTAAAGTTATCCCCAAAAGCTATCCACAAGTTCAATGTTTTACTTTGAAGGGCAGTGGGTTTCCTAGCACTTTCAACATTTAATGACTTTCTGGCTTTGTTCTTGAGTGACTACCTGTCCTTGAATTTCTCATTAACCTCTTTCTCTTTTTCTACCCCAAACCTGTCTGAGATCCCTGTTTAGAGGGCTACTGCCTCAGTAACAACTCTCCAACTAAACTATGACCATTATCATCACAGTGAGATCTCTCTGAATTCTCTTTTCTTTTTTGGGCAACAAGTCATTGTGATGCAGCTAGAGGCTGGCTCTGTGTCTTCTTGAGAGGGTTTGGGTACTTCTAAGAGACCTGAACTATCACCATCTTAATCTGCTTCTGGAAATCTTCTTTCCAGGGTATTTTCATAAATGTTCACATATTTTATCCCCACCTCACTGACTACCATGCTCCCCCTAATAAGACTAAGATCTCAGAGAGGGTAGGGGCTGAGGTTTAGTCATCATTGCATGAAGTTGTGTATGTCTTCACAAGAAAAAGGAATAGTTCTCACAGTTTGGTTTAAAATTAATGCCTCAGTTAGGGATGCTTTAATTGATGGTGATGGTATTTGAGGTTAGGACAGACACTCATCAAAAGCAATTTCTTGAAGCAGACTTGAGTTTGGTTACTATGGAGACTGTCAAGAGGACAATTTCCCCCCCTCTGGAAAATGTACTGCGGTGTCCTGTTGTCCAATCAGGGCTTTCCATTTTTCAGACTTCTGTTGCTATGGCAACATCTCAATGTCATACCAACCCTAGTATGCTGATCTAGGGTGGGCCAAGAATTTTGGAGTTTGTGACTTTGTGGGACACTGTGTCCATGTAGGGAAACCTGTTATATTGAGAGGTAGCAGTTATATTGAGAGGGAGCACTGACTGAAAGGCTGAGCTGAGAGATAGGAGACCAAGTTTTATCACTAATTTTCTGGGTCTTAAAGTTTTTCTGCATTAAATGAGTTTGCTATAGTAAATTATTTCTAAGATCTAATTCTGGAATTTTTGACCTGTGTTCCAAAGGTATTACCAGATCTGATATTCTAATATTGTGTATGAAGTTTTGTGCCCAAACAGAGATCTCCTTTTCCATTCTGCACCCTTACTATAGTCCTGCATAGTCAAAACCTCATGGAGATTATGCCAGGAAAAAAACCAAACCAAACCAAATTCCTTAGTCATTCTTCTCTTTAACTATGTTCCATTTCTCCCTTCCTGGACCTGACTACCAAAGGAGCTGAAGGGGGAAGCAGGGGCAGGAGGTATGATGGACTCTGAGTCTTAAGGAGCATGTGGAGAAGATCGAGCAGGAGCATCAAGGCCTGTGTTTCAATGCTTGTCCTCACAGAAGAGGTCCCATTCAACACAACCGTCTCATTTAATACAAGTTGTAGAAAAAAATTAAGTTGCTTAGATCCTTCTATTTACCACAAATTTTTATACATTTGATATTTTCCTATTCTACTCTTCCAAGCCATCTGGCCAGTAGACAAGGCAGGGACTAAACTCCCCATTTCACAGATAAAGGAATCAGGAACTCAGAAGGGAAGTCCTTGCTCAAAATCACGTGGTAATTCAGTGTAAAGAGTTGGGACCAGACTTCTAGTCTCAATTCAATTAAACTCAATAAACAATTCTTGAGGGCTGAGATACCACAGCTACAATTCCATTAGGGATAGCTTTATTCCAGTGACCTGTAACTCTAAGTAGCAGTTCTGTGTCTCAGAAAATGATTGATTGTCCACCCTTCCTACTGTTAGACCAATTCTCATCATTTGAACCCTTTCTTATTGTCCATACCTTTCCCCATTTCCCATTCCTATGCTTCCTAGACTCTGACATTGAACCTCAGAGCCCCATGTGATTTATAAAGAACAATACTAGGACCGAAGACAGGGCTCTGAGTGTGATGTGATTCTCTGTTCCAGGAAGGATATTTGGGAGATGTTTGCACTTTAGCCCATACCAGAAAGAGTAGAAAGTGGGACTGAATCAATCTCTTTTGAAGACTAGAGAAATTCTGTGATACATGAGATTATTCTCAGGGACAGGTAATGTTATAAAAGCCAGAGTCCTTCCTCTCCAAGACAAGGAAGTCCATGGAGACAGAGACCCTTTCTCTCTGGATCATGATTTTTCTGATTTTATTCTGGAAAGGTCAAAAGTAGAAAGGAACTACTTCATTGCCTATGAAGAACTCAGAAGGCAATATACATTTTAAAAGTGCCTACTATGTGTTAAGCATTGATGACACAAATTTTAAGTTTAAAATTTTTCTTCAAATTTGGAAACTAATGCAATATCCTAAAAATTAATGCATCAGAGAGCAATAAGATTGATCATACCCTTTGACCAGCAATTTCAATACTAGGTCTATATCCAGAAGAAATCATCAAAAATAGGAAAAGTCCCACTTGTTCCAAAATATTCATAGTAACTCTTTTTTGTAGTGACAAAGAATTGAAATTAAGGGTATGCCCATAAGTTGGGGTTTGGCTGAACAAGTTTTATGGTATAGAAATGTTATGGAATACTATTGTTCTATAAGAAACCATGAATGGTTGGACTCTAAAGAAACATTGAAAGAATTACAGTAACTAATGCTGAGTGAAGGGAGCAGAACCAAGAGAACATTGTACACATTTACAAAATATTGTGAGTGGATCAACCTTGATGGTTGCAGTTCATCTTTGAAGTCCAGAAACCAGGATCACCCTGGGAGACCTGTTATGGATAAGGCTATCCATATCGAGAGGAAGAAAAACAAAACAAAACAACACAACACAAAAAAAACCCCAAATTACAGAATCTGAATGAGTACCATGTTCACCTTTTAAAAATTTCTCTTGTTTTTCCTTCCTATCTTATGGTTTTCTTTCTTTTTCTTTAGTCCTATTTTCTCATACAAAAAATGACTAATGTGTATACAGTGCTCAGTAGACTGCCCCTTAGGGGAGGGGGCTGGGAAGGGAGATTGGAAGGAAATTGTGTAGCTTATAAATAAATATATGTATATATATATGCATGTGGATGAATATTTAAAAACTTTCATAATATGTAATGGGAAAATAAAGTAAAATATCGGTTAGAAAAAGAAAAGATCTAAGGTAAAGTTCTTGAAGCTTGTTATCTTATGCTATGACAACAACCTGCCATTGGCCTTGGGTTCCTGCACAGTTTTGTTTGAGGCTATATTACCACCAGCTCTCCCCCTCCTTCACATTTTGTATTTCAAAAAGCAATTTTCAATCATTACCGTAAATTAATTTGTTTACCTGGAAAAGACTCTTATTCTCTTTTCCAAAAGTATCTCTAGGGAATAGCTTAGGGAAGGTCCCAGGTCAGACTTCCTACTAAGGGAGGTGACCTTTTGTTTGGGCCTAAGATTGTATAATGTTTAATTGGGCTGAAATGGAAGACTTAGAAATCTGGGTCTGGGTGCTTGGCTAATAAGAGAGTCTTCACCTGTTTTGACGTTTCCCACTTTTCTAAATATAGGTCAGAGTCTGGACAATAGACAATTTTTCCTTTTTTTTTTTAACATAGATATAGACCCCCTGGGCATTGCAACCATGGCTCTGTCAGATTCAGAAATGGAAGGTTCTATGTCCAAGAAATAATGGTAGTCAGGGTTGTAGAAGACTACCTGGACCTATGAACAATTGGACCCATCCCTAGAAGGCAGAGTCAGAGGAACATGATAGACATATATCAAGCCTTCCTCTAACAAGCCCATGTTTCATAGTTTTTAGAACAAACTTCTAACCTGAGAGGGGAAATTTCTAGTACCTGCTAGAAAAGAGAAGACTCAAACCTGTGTGTGTGTGTGTGTGTGTGTGTGTGTGAAGAAAGAGAGAGAGAGAGGGAGAGAGAGAGAGAGGAGAGAAAAACAGGAAGGGAGAAAGATAAGAAAGGAAAGGGAAAGAGGGAGAGAAAAGAAGAGAGGAGGAAGGGAGAAAGAGAAGGAGAAATAGGAAAAGAGGAGAGAGAGAGGGAAGGAAGAAGGGAGAAAGAGAAGAGAGAACAGGGTGGTAGAATGAAATAATAAATATTGCAAGGAGATAGGCATGGCTGTGTTTGTGGTTCATAAATTACTTTGCCAGTGACCCATTTCAGCATTCATAGGTGCCAAAATGGTTTGGATCCTTCTGGTATATTCTTCAGATTATGTAGACAAGAGTGACATAAGGTCAACAGCTTTAGATAATGGAAATGGTGATCATAATTTGAGCAGTAGATTATACATAATGAATATCAACTTTATTTGGATAAAAAAATTTAAAAAACCCAAAACTTCTGCAAGGAATTATAGCCTATAGAGCAAAGGTCTTCCAAGACTTTCTTTTTCTTTTTTTTCTGTTCATGGGTTACAGAAATAAATTGAGAATATTCTCAGTCAAATTGAGAGTTAAGGGAATCAGCCAAGAAATGGAACAATGAGCAGATCTGCTTTTTCTAAGAAGAAAATGTTGGGACCATTCACCTAATGTAAAGACACCAAAAGGAGAGAATGGTCACTGAGGCAAGTCTCCCTTCTGTTAAGACTGTGACCTAAATGTCAAGGATATCAGATATAATCCAATCACTTCCTCCAGTTCAACTCCTTCCTCCTAAAACTACATTGACTGTGAAGGAATCAAGTGATTTAACCTGTGGGGCATCAGTTTAATTTTCCCACTTTCTTTAAAGTCTCCTTAAATCTTTGGCTCTTAGATCTTTTTTACCCCCTTTGTACTTTCTTTTATCCCATAGCATAAACTTTCTCTGTTTTTGAAAAAGACACTAACCTATAGACAAAAAAATAATTTCATAATTTTTTTTTAGGTTTTTGCAAGGTAAATGGGGTTAAGTGGCTTGCCCAAGGCCACACAGCTAGAATTATTAAGTGTCTGAGACTGGATTTGAACCCAGGTACACCTGACTCCAAGGCCGGTGCATAATGATTTCTTTTCAGACAATTGTACTTAAACTTTTCTTGGGGTATTACAAACTCAGTGCTCTATTTCTTCCTTAATTTAAGAAAAAAAAATTTATGTGTCTCAAAGGCCTTTATTTTTGATGTGTTCACTCTTTTTATTTGATGATTAAGGTAAAATTTTTAGGGTATCTCATATCAGTTATTAGGATATCTCATATATATTGAGTTCCTTGGATTTTTGTAATATGCTATTTCATTACTTCCTATGATTTCTCATGAAATTACTTAAATTTCTTTCCATTTATATTTTAAGATCTTCCTCTTGGCTGTTTGATAAAATGTATTGTCTGTCATTGAAAGAGTTAAATTTAACTACTATTTATTTGGAGTTTGAAGTGTGAACTATCTAGTGAAAATCTATGGATTTTCTTGATAAGTGTTTTTTTATTGGTCTGCATCCAGAAGTTCTGAACAATTTTTCTTACAATATTTCCTGCATTATAGTGTCCAATGTTTGTTGTGTCTTTTTGGTCATGTTCATCTTATCCTTTGTCAAGGTAAGTTGCTGTGGCTTGGATTTAATTTATGTGTTCTTTTAGCATTATTACCTTTTATTTCTTCTGTCAATGTTTCTTCTACCTCAATATTTTTGTATTTCGAATCTGTTAATCTCTTATTCTCTTCCTCTGTGTTTCTCTGTGTCTGTGTCTATTTCTCATTTAAAGATATTCTCTATCTTGGATTCATTTTTTCTAACTGTGCTTATTGTGTTTTTAAATCATTCATTGATATGGGACTTTTTTAAAGTTAAGAGCTTTAATTACTGATCAAAATGAATTCTAAATTTCTCCTTTTATCCATTTTATTTTGAACTATTTTATAGTTTATCATTTTTGTTCCCTGATTAATTGAGAGTTCACAGGTTTTTCTCTTTCATTGAGTGCTATTGATATTTGCTAAACATATTTTGATTCTTCTTTGCAGTTTGACTTATTCTCAGTTCTATTTTAGTATCCTTTCTGTTGGTTTATCTGTTTGTGAAATGGAATTTTGAGACTCCTTTTGATCTTTGTGTTTCAGCTTTTTTCTTTTACTCTTCCATTAATCATTCTCTGGTCATTCTCTTAACTGTTGCACAGACTTCCAAGGTTACTCTGCAGGACTGTCTCAGTCTTTTTGTCTTGAGGGATATGAGCTCTCTGGCTTGAGTCCCTTCCCTAAGAGTAACCTTTAGAGGAAAAGGACTGGCTATTCTCCTTTATATCAAGGAAGATAGGGTCATCTGACTCAAGGGTGTGTGTGTGTGTGTGTGTGTGTGTGTGGAGAGAGAGAGAGAGAGAGAGAAAGAGAGAGAGAAAGAGAGAGAGAGAGAGAGAGAGAGAGAGAGAGAGAGAGAGAGAGAGAGAGAAGCAGGAAGGGAGAAAGATAAGATTAGCCCTTTTGACTCTCTTCTCCTTCTTTACATTTGATTGATAAAGCTTAGCAGCTTCTACTTGTTATGGATTATGTGTAGGGGTGAATATAGGGATTTAGGCAGAGGCATTATAGTGGCAGAAGTCCTTCCTCTAGGTACAAGGTTGCAGATTTGATTTTGCTTATTGCTGAACATGCATAGAATTTGGGAGTAGATGGGGTACTGAGGGAAACTTCTCTGTACTACAATTTTCTACTATTAATTCCTAAGGTCTTGTCTTGCATGAGTGAGGGAGGGGGATATCTTTTTATCTTATGGGTCTAGTTTTGATTACTCTACTTATGCCTATTTCCTTTTAAAGTCAAAGAGATTTCAAAGAAGTAAGTATTCTGACAGCCACACAAATCCTGTACTGGCTGAATTTGAGAGAAGAATGGTTAATTGCTGTGCCAGAAGATTAATGAGCAAATTGGTATTAGGAATAAGAAAAAAAAAGTCAGGAACAAGAGATTACACAGCACCCTTAAGAACCAAAGCCAACCAGCATGAAGTAATGCATAGAATGTTGAACCTGAAGTCAGTCAGACTTGGACTCTAATTTTCCTTCAGATTCTTGCTAGCTGGGATATTTTAATCTATAAAAAGAGAGAATTGGACTATTTGACTTCTAAGGACCTTTGCAGCTTTGAACCTGTGCTTCATATGATCCCTTCAATGATATTGTCTTGATCCTTTTCACTAATACTCATGAAACTAGAAACTGTAGCCTCCCTTTACTTATTATAATTGTGACTCTGTGGTTAGACAAAAATTTTTTGCTCTTATTAGGAAAATATTTTGTCTATCTATGTATTTATCTGTTATCTTGCCTCTCAAGGTACAGTCTTCTAAAGGAATTGATATACTACAAGTTTGATTTTGTTTACCTTTTCATGAACCCATATAAAAATAAAGACTACCTAAGCCTACCTACATATTATCTCTTCAACTGTTTAATCTTCTTGGGGTCAACCAGTGCTTGGCCAGATCCAGTTTTGTCCTAGGATATAATTCCCCTTCCCCACCCACTCCAAGCTTCACTTTGAACATCATTTCCCCCCAAGGACAAGCTCATCACCAGAAATCTCATCATTACTGAGATTTGTTCAGCTTAAGTACTCAACACCTCTTCACTTGCCTCTCCCTTCTGATTAGAGGGCTGAGCAAAATGCTTCTCCCAAAGCTTTACTTTATAGAGGGCTCAGAATTTCCAGCTCTTCTTTTCCCATGAACTACTTTGCTTGGTTCTGATCCTATCAACATCATGCCTGTTTCTGGCTTTGCCTTCTGCCTTTTTTTCATTTTTCTTTTGTATATAGTCTTTCCCCACTAGACTATATGTCCTTGAGGACATAGACCATTTTTCTCTTTCTTACTTATATTTCTAACACTTAGCATAGTTGGTTGTTAATAAATGTTATTGACATTGATTGACTAGGACCCTTACTAGTCAAACTTCTTTACTAAGACTCAGTTTCTAGTCAGTTGGTACATTCTGCTTATTTATACAATCCTTGACATTAAACTTCCCTATAAATAGGCAGTCTGCTGACAGATTTCTCTGCTTTTCTATTGATTTATTTGCTGAATTTCCCATAGAAAACCTTTATGTACCCTTGTAAACAGAATCAAGTGTCAGAAGTGGAGAGGAAAGCCCCTCTCAGCTACAGACTGAACATTTGGCTTTTGAATATTATTATTTAAGATGAATTATTTTTATTTTCATATTATATATTTAAAACTAAACCAAGTAGCTGTCTGGACTATGGCCATTATGCTTATTTTGATGTATTCATGGAGATTAGATGGAGAGGAAAACAATCCAGGAAAGATGGATATCTAAATTATTGAAGTTTTGTAAATCTAACTTAATTTTGCTGGTGCAAAAATGATTGAGTTTGTGAAGTCACACATTTCAGAGAGATGAGAGGTTATTGAGAGGAAGAACAACCTCTAAGAGGCACTCTCAGTAAATGTTAGCTTTTAAAAAGATTTTATAAAAGAAAAATCAGCCATGGAAGTGGTTAAGTGAGCAAGGTAAGTAGTCATTTCCCTGTCCCCACTCCCTCTTTTCTCTACATAGCAGCATGAGAGTGGAGGTTGAAAGAACATCATGTTCCAGAAAGTTAATGAGTTTCTGGGAAAGAGATAGGAGGAAATGAATTTTCTAGCTATGCACAGTCAGGGTCTCTTGCCAAACAGGCAAGTCTATCTGACTCAAGAGTAATCCACAGATTCAATAGTCATCTGATTTTAATACACATAATGAGAAAACCCACCAGAGTAAGACTGGTGGCTATGAGGGTCTTTAGCCTCATTCCTACTGCACTAGCAAACTGACCTTTCAGGCTACAGCTGGTTACATGTCCCCTCAATTCTAGGAGGACCCTAGAAAGATTGGGGATGTTTTTCTAATTCTTTCTGTTAAGGGTAGAGGACCATCAATAAGCAATTAACATCAATTAATTTCTACAAAGGGAGATTTACTGAGAAGATACATCAAGAACAAAAGGACAATATCTATCCTCCTCTCCCACCTTGGTCCCTGGGGAGAGTTCACTTCTGAATGTGGCATAATCTGTGGACAAGGTACTACTTGGCCATAGAAAACAGTCTTAGTAACTGGAATGTTCTACTGCTGGGTTGGTTCTTGTGGATCATTTCTTGGGGTCTGCACTCTTCACCAGAACTACTGTTGAAACTCTGGTGGTCCTTCTGATATCTCACAAAGTCTCATTCTAAAGGAAAGAAAACAAATCGGAGGTAATCCCAACACAGATTCAGAGTTGACCAGACTTAAGACTTTGCTCACATACTAGCTTGATAGAGGAAAGGGCACTATCTCTCCTTTCTTACCTACCTTCCCCTACCAACACCCTAGAACTTGAGAGTTATTTTTATACTCTTGATGGGATAAGCAAGACAGAAAGCAAATGATTTGACTGGTTAGTAGCTTCCCCCTCCCTTCAACTAATTTATATGAAGAAAGACTGTTATAATGGCTCAAAAATGGTTTTTCTTGGATTATGTGGCAACAGAGTCAGTTCATATTCTAACTACCAAATTTCTTCCCCATGTCTTCCTTTCCTTTGTATTTCCTCTTCCCTTGTGTGAATGGTATATAACTTTATTTTATCATATTCATTATTTGTCTCTTCATGGTGATACAGAAAAGAATGACAGAAGTATACAAGAATCAGCCAGAACATTGGAACATTGAAAGTGTAAAAAAACCCCACACAGATCAAAGTAACAAGAATGACCTTAGTAGCAGAAAGCTAAAATTTAAATTCTGGAAGCCTTGGAAGGAAAGGATAAAGTTCCTCATTGTTGGTAAAGGACATCCTTCATCTTAGTCTTCCATTAAGAGGGGATCAATCTTTGTCAAAAGAAAGCTATGAATGGGGCAGCTAGGTGGTGCAGTGGATAAAGCACCAGCCCTGGAGTCACGAGTACCTGGGATCAAATCCATTCTCAAACACTTAATAATTACCCGGCTGTGTGGCCTTGGGCAAGCTACTTAACCCCATTTGCCTTGCAAAAATCTAAAAACAAAACAAAAAAGAAGGCTATGAAAAGATTGGGGTGGTGGATTCCCAAAATTTATGTCAGGATGGATTAATCTTGTAGACTCTAATACTCTAATCATGTTGATGAAACTTAGTCCCAAAGATGTAACCCATTGCACGACTGTATAAGGAATCAATTTTTTTAACCAGGACTGGTAAATATGTCCAAGTCTTGTGAAAAATCTAACCACAGAAGGCTTTCCAAGAACAGAATCTCTGACATCTTCTTCAGTCATTGCAGTGCCTGGATCAGGGCCACAACTACCCTCAGGGCCACTAGAAGGGAGAGGGAGGAGGAACACCATGGTCGCTGACTTCAGGAGGCTGCTGACTTGCACTTCTCCCCAGTTGCTCCTTCCCAGTAGCTTTTATTAAACACCACTCAGTAAGCAAATAGAAAATAATCACAGAATATTTATACATGTTCTGAACCAAAGACCATGGAGCCTTTGTTGCATACCACTGTAATCTAGAATCAGTATCTGGCAAATGGCTATTAATTGACTGGCATAATTCTTCTCCCAACTACCCCCCAAATCAAGCAGATAGCTGTTTTTCATCGAGGACTAAACTCTCATTGCTCTGTGTCCATATACCTAGATACTACTTTTTCAGATAATTACTCTAATACCTGGTCACTCAGTTTACAGAGAGGAAATTTTTCTTCACATTTCCACATTCTCCATTCAAGTTTTAACTGCAGGAAGTAGATTGAAAGCAGATAACAAAGGAATAATTTTGTACCCCAAAGAATCCAAAATAAGAAACCAATCTAGTCTCCCCCCAAAACCCCCTGTGGTGCCGTCTATGTCTATTGGACACATGAGGTCTCTAGATTGCTTTTTTTCAGAAAGTTAGTGTCTCCCACACTTATTGATCCTCTTGAGCCAGTCAGAGGTCCAGTGATCTTTGATCTATGCTTCAACCTGTGCTGCAGGAGTTGTAGGCCAGGTCTTACTCAGGCCTCTATGGTAGTCTAAGTGTAAGAGTGGAATAAATGGCTTAGTTAGGTGATGCCGTGGATAGAGCACTGGCCCTGGAGTCAGGAGGACTTGAGTTCAAAATCTGCCTCAGACATTTAATAATTGCCTAGCTGTGTGACCCTGGGCAAGTCACTTAGCCCCATTGTCCCTTAAATAAATAAATAAAAACAACAAAAAAGAGTGGAACAAATGAGACACTTGTAGTCCATTTGAGAGTTAGCAAAAGGAAGTTATCTTAGTCATAGAATGGGTTAGATCCACAGCAAGAATACAGAGCTCACTCAGGTAGATGAAGTCCTCCCAGCATGGGGAAGGATATGCAGTGAATCTCAGAGGTATGGTCCATTCAGAGAGTCTGAATGGAACTGACTTCTTTTGAGATGGCTTCATTTATCACCTTAGGTGATGTGTAGCTCTGTCAATAGCTTAAACTATAGTCTACTGGTCTTATGAAATCTCAAGGACAGTATCTCAAGGACAGTATCCTTGATTCTTAAGAGGAACAATTACCTGATCCACATGGAAGGGACCTTTGTAAATATTTCTTTTACCACATCTATGCCTTGGTGGTTTGGTCCTCAAGTTCTTCTAGAGGATCTTCTACCTTAAATAGCTTTGGGGTCACCATCAGACATTCTTCATCCTCAGGATATGACAGTACTGACAGGCAATACTTCAGGAGTTAAAAAAAAAAGATTTCCAAAACCAACTAAATAAAAAAGTCATGTTAATAGCTCCCTGAATGTGTAAGCAAATATGGAGAAAAATAAACAACAGAAATCTTGGGTTTCATTGCTGTCTTCTGTCTCTGTTTCTATTTCTATTTCTGTCTCTATTTCTCTGCCTGTCCCTGTCCCTGTCTCTGTCCCTCTGACTCTCTGCCCATATAAGGTGAAAAAGACAATGCAAGTGAAAGATTAGGAATTTTGGTAGATGTGGTGGGACTGAGAGAGATTTATTATGCTAAATCTCGAGAATGTATAGTACTGGAGTGGGTGATTCGAGGTAACCTGTGAGCAAGAGTACACCTACAGTGAAGGATCATTGTACTCACATATGCTAGGAAGGGAAATTTATGGGGCCAGTGGATGGAGTACTGGGCCTAGAGTCACAAAGTCTCAAATTCAGATATGGCCTCAGACACTTTCTAACTATGTGACCCTGGACAAGTCACTTAACCATGTTTGCCTCAGTTTCCTCATCTGTAAAATGAGGAGATGCAAATGCCAAGAAAACTTCAAATGGGGTTATGAAAAGTCACATGACAGTCAAACAACAGTTACAACAATGCAAGGTACCTTACCACTAGTTTTATAAAGAAATTCAGATAGGGAGATGACATTTTCATATCATTCCTTGGATTGCAAATTCACTGCTCCTTTTTACTGTACCACACCACCTCCTTTTAATCATAGAACCTCAGAACTAGAAGGGATGTTTAAAGACTTGAGGTCAAATAATCCCCATCCTGATCTGTCCTCATGGATTAGTCACCTCTATCATCCCAGGTAGTCAAGGATTAGGTTCATCACAATGCCCCAATCTGCCAGTGGGCAGCAGGAAGAAATATAAGGAAGGTTAAGGAGACGATTCACAGACTCCCCAACCCTCATTACCAACTTCCCAGTTCTCATGAGCAGGAGATAGATCTTGGGACCCACATAAATTCTTAACTTTGATTATAAAATTGCATATGAAGTCAAGGAATGATGACTATTTATATCAAAGAATATGCATAGAAGGAATCATGAATCCTTAAACTACAAATTTAATACACAATGTTGTTAGATTTGACACTACATAATTGGCAAAGACAACCATTGAGCAGCTAGGTGGCTCAGTATAAAGAATGTTGGAAATGAAGTCAAGAAAACTCATCTTGAAATGAAAATCTGGTTTTAGACACTTACTAGCTATGTGACTCTGGCCAAGTCACAACTCTTTTTGCCTCAGTTTACTCATTTGTAAAATGAACTGGAGGAGAAAATGGCAGATCACTCCAGTATCCCTTTGTCAAAAAAAAACAAACAAACTCAAATGGAGTCAAGAAGACTTGAACACAACTGAAAACGACTGAAAGACAGCAATTAATCATCAAATTCATTCATCAAATTTGTTTCATTTGCTCTGCATAGACACCCATACACAAACACACAGAGCAAAGCACTCATTGAAGCATACTCATATTTCACCTTTCTTTGTATCACCAGAGATGGGAAAGAAGGTAGGAAATATACATTTATATAGTATTTACTAAGAACTAGGCACTGTGCTAAGTATTTTACGAATATCTCATTTGATCCTTATAAGAGCCCTGACAGGTTGGTCCTATTATTATATTTTTCATTTGAGGAAACTGAGGTAGATAGAGGTTAAATGACTTTCTCAGAAAGACATAGCTGGTAAGTATCTGAAGTTAGAGTTGAACATGAGGTTGGAGGCTCCCAAATCCAGGCACTCTGAAAGAACTTCTCAGAGGAAAGAATGACCACCATCCAGAAAATATTATAGATGAAAAGATTAAGAAAGACCAAACCCCATCATGACTTTCTAGAAGACTCTAACTTGTGAGTTGCACAGTCAGCACAGGTTAGAAGTCAAAGTGAGATATCTGTTCAGCATGCCCATAGAGTTTTTCATAGATTAAGTATCAAACTCCCAGAAGAATATATATAAGAAAAGTTTGAGGTTATTGTTACATATTTTAAGTTTTCTCGATACATCCTTATGTGTATTTTATGTTTTAAGCACTCCTTTTGTGATGGAGGAAATAAATAGCTGACCTACTTGAGCCCTAGGACATTTTAAATTCTTACCTGAAAATGAGCTAGTGACATGAATTCCACTCCAAGTTCCCAGTCTCTAATGGGAGAACTTTACAGATTCAATTTTCCTAACTGTGCCATCTAAAAATCCTGAAGGACACCCCCAGAAGTAAAAGGATTTGGGGTTGTTGTAGATGCAGTCAATCCCATTCTTATTGAACTGGTAGCATCCAAATTTCTCACAGTGGCAGAGGAAAATTTGAATATGTTTTCCTTCTCATTGTTGTGACTTTAGTCCCTTGTGGTACTTCTAGTTGCAGAGGCATCTGTTTGAGCTGCTTCTTTCAAAGAATTTGGTTTTCCCCAAGAACCCTGAACTCTTTCCCCACACTTCTTGTTAAAAAGTTATTCTAAAAACTATTAATTATTAGGAGCTGTTTTGCTAAAATTATGACAATAAATTTGACAATCTAAATGAAATGAGTATCTACAAAAAATAGAATACTCAGATTAACAGAAGAAATCAAATATTTATATAACACAATCTTAGAAAAAGAAATTATATAAGCCATAAGTGAACTTCCTAAGAAAAATCCCCAGAAAAAATGGAATCACAAGTAGAATTACCAGACATTTAAAGAACAATTAATCCCCATGCTTCATAAACTATTTGTAAAAATAGACAGAGTCCTACTAAAT
Organism: Macrotis lagotis; assembly: GCF_037893015.1. Classification (NCBI taxonomy): domain Eukaryota; kingdom Metazoa; phylum Chordata; class Mammalia; order Peramelemorphia; family Peramelidae; genus Macrotis; species Macrotis lagotis. The sequence goes on along the minus strand of NC_133666.1, from coordinate 617,306,620 downwards.
ATCTTTTATGGAAAAAATATGATGCTGAAACTCAAAACTAGGGAGAGTCAACAGAGATAAAGAAAATTATAGGCTAACATTCCTAATGAATATCAATATGAAAATTTTAAATAAAATACTAGCAGATATTATAGAGATATGTCACAAAGATTATGCAGTATGACCAGGGAGGATTTATACCAGGAATGCTGGATTGGTTCAATATTAAGAAAAGTATCAGTATAATTGACCATATCAATAATAACACCAACAAATCATATGATTATTTCAATAGATGCAGAAAAATCTTTGACAAAATACAGCACCCATTCCTATTAAAAACACTAGAGAACATGGAAATTAATGGAATTTACTTTACAATGGGAAACATGGGAGCTATATGAATACAACTATAAAAAACTTTTCACACAAATAAAGTCAGAATTAAACAACTGGGAAAATATTAATTGCTCATGGGTAGGTTGAGCTAATATAATAAAAATGATAATTCTACCTAAATTAATCTATTTATTTAGTGCCATACCAATCAAAATATCAAAAATTATTTTATAGAACTAGAAAAAATAATAACAAAATTCATCTGGATGAACAAAAGCTCAAGGATATCTAAGAAATCAGTGAATTAAAAAATGCAAAAGAAAGTGGTCTAGTTGTACCAGATTTCAAACTGTATCATAATGTGGTAATAATTAAAACTGGTACTTGTTAAGAAATAGAATGGTTGACCAGTAGAATAGATCAGGTACCAATTACATTATAGTAAATGATCAAAGTAATCTAGCATATGAAAAGCCCAAAGATACAAACTTTTGGAACAAAAATTTAATACTTGACAGTCTGTTGGGAATGACAGTATGACAGAAACTAGGCCTAGACAACATCTCACTAAGGTAAGGTCAAAATGGCTATATGATTTACACTTAAAGGGTGATACCATAGCAAATTAAGAGAATATGGAATAGTTTATCTATTAGTCTTATAGATAAGGGAAGAATTTAGAAGCAAATAAGGTACATAGAGAACATTATAAAATGGAAAATGGAAACTTTTTATTATATAAAATATAAAAATTCTTACACAAACCAATGCAACAAAAATTATAAGAAAACTGGGAAAAAAATTCTTAAGTGTCTCTGATAAAGGTCTCATTTCTCAAATGTATAGAGAATTGAGTCAAATTCATAAGAAATGTAAGTCATTCTCTTATTGATATATGGTTAAAGAATATGACCAGGCAATTTTCAGATAAAGAAATCAAAGCTGTCTATGATAATATGAAAAAAGCTCTAAATCACTATTGATCAGAGAAGTGCAAATTAAAACAACCTCAAACTTCTCAGAGTAGCTAATATAAAATCAAAGGAAAATATTGGATGAGAGGGAATGTGGGAAAACTGGGACACTGATGCACTATTGGTGGAGTTGTAAAGTGATCCAACTATTCTGAAGAGCAATTTGTAGTTATGCCCAAAGGACTATAAAAACTGTGCATAGCTTTAGATCCAGTAATACCACTGCTAGGTCTATATCCCAGAGATATCCAAAAAAATGGAAAAGGAGCTATTGTTTCAAAAATATTTATAGAAGCTAATTTTGTGGTGACTAAAAACTGGAAATTAAAGGGAGGACCATCAATGGGGGGAATGGCTAAACAAGCTGTTGTATATGAATGCTATGTAATATTATTGTGTTATAGAAAATGAAAAACAAGATGATTTCTTAAAAACCAGTAAAGATTTTCATGAACTGATGCACAGTGAAGTGAGCAGAACCAGAATATTGTACACAGTAACAGCAATATTGTACAATGAAGAACTGAGAATAACAGCTATTCTCAGCAAAACAATGATCCAAGACAATCTCAGAGGACTCAGGAAGAAATATATTATCCATCTCCAGAGAAAGACCTGATATTGACTGAAAACAGACTGAAACATGCTATTTTTTTACTTTCATTCTTTTTCTTTTATTTGTTTTCTTTTGTACAGAATGACTAATACGGAAATATTTTAATAAAAAAAATGAAAACTATTAACCGTGGATTTCTTAGGAAGTAAATAGCAAGGTGTGACTCCCCCATGCCTCTGACACTGACTCTTTGGGGTTAGAAACTCTGGGTATCTTACAATACATAGTTTGTCACCCCTGGAGTTGATGCAATATTACTGATTGGTCAGTTCCTTGAGATGAGGGAACAGGATATGTAGTTGTACTCCAGGGACCAAAGTGACTGAACTAAACAATTCAACCTCAATTGATAAGATTCAGAACACCAGAGGGTCACTTCCTTGTCAGTTTAGCAAGTTGGACTAACCTTTCAAAACTTAAAAATACATTTGAAAATTTCCAAAATAAATTAATTAATCTTACTTTGATGACTGTGAATGCTCTGAAATTTTCATCTTAGAAAACTCTCTTTGGACGAAGGTTTAGGCAGAGGTATAATAGTGTCACAGCATCAAACAGTAGATGAGCCACAGTAAGCTGAGTAGGAGCCCAGAGATGAGAGCTGTAGCTCCTGGGCCCCTGACCTTGGCCTGGTTACACAGGTTGCGATCACAGCACACAATGGTATACTCCTTGGAGAGTCTGAACCAGAAGTTGTTTTTGCTTAGCTCTGTATTAGGAAGTGGTTGTCTGGTCAAAGTGAAGGCTTCACAAGTCGAGGAGCATTTCTTGTTAACTGCGGTATAGTTTGACAATTCTGGAATAGACAGAGAAGAATTATGGCCCACAGAGGAAGGTACCATTTCCCAAGGGTGACCTTATCCCTCAAAGAAAAGACTCCAACCATAAGGTTCCTCTATTCCTGGCTCAGTTACACTTCCTAATTGGGCTGGTGTCTTTCTGTCATCTTCCTCATTTGGAGTTATTAGTCTCATTCTGAGCCTTGCTCTCAGCTAGGATCATTCCTCATAAAACTCAAAGACTGGGGCAGCCAGTGGTTAGTGCACTGACCCTAAAGGCAGGAAGAATTGAGTTCAAATCAAACCTCAGGCACTTGATATTTACTGTGTAACCTTGGGCATTGTTCCACAAAACAAACCAAAAGAACAAAACAAAACCTCAAAGGACTTTGGGACTCAGTGTTTATCTGGAGGTACAAGAGGATGGAGAATAGGAATATAATCAGTGATTGGCTTTCACCCAGAGGGAGAGTAGACACGCACTCAATATCTCCAAGATACAGACAGTTTCATCTTCTGCACATGTTTTTGGATCGAAACAAGTCTCACTGTTGTTGCAGCTATGACATTCCAGAGCCTGGGCTGTGGAGAGAATGAGGCAAAAGGAGAAACATAGACCCCAGTAGCTTTCAACTCTAAATCTTATCTACCCCCAAGACCCCTCTTTACTCAGACCTAAGCAAATACAGACCTACCCTCAGAGAATCTCATAGTTTAGAGAAACTGCCCTCACAAGACTCATTCTTCTAGAGTGACAAAGGAGACATTATGGGCTTCATAGTCAGAAGCTAAAGGAGGAAGAGATCTGCCTCCTTCACTCAGAGCCCTGGGAGGGATTGCTATGGCGTTGGTGGAGGATGACATTTGCACCCTGGGGCCTGCAGAGGACAGGGAAGGGGAAGACAAAGGCAATTGGATTTTTCTTGGATCCTGGGATCTCTCAACTCTGTCTACAACTCAGTCGGTGGCTCTTCTCAGTTTCTCTCTTTCACATCCCAGTTTTCTGGTCCCATTTCCTAGGACTATTCCTTCTTCAGAGTCTCTCCTGTCCAGTTTTTTCCCTTTCCTCATTTCTCCCATCAATTTTCCCATCCTCTGTTGATTTCTTTGCTTCTCTAACTTCCCGACCCCATCTCAAGATTTCTCCTTTCCCCCACTTTCCTTCCTGTCTTTCTTCCCCACAGGTGTTTCTCCCTACACAAACTTTCCTTTTCAGTTTTTGGTGATGTTAGAGAAAGGATAGCATGGCTGCTTGGATACACAGAATAATTGCTCTCTTGTCTCTGTCCGTCTAACCAAAGATGGAACAGAAGTGGTGGACAGGAGTTATAAATCAAGAAGACAAGAAGGAGACAGTAAAAATGCCCTGGCAGCCCTTGATAGGATTCAGTCTCAGGACTGCAGAGCCCCCAGAAGTGATATCTGGAGGACTATGGGGAATAGGAGAAGATCCTCAGAAATAGAGAAAGGCAAATACCATCCCTGATGAATTGCTGTGATAAGCCAGGGAAATGAATACTCTCCGGATGTCATCACTAATTAAGAATGGACACAGCAACTTCCCCTTCCCACTGGGGGAAAGGGAGGGAAGGAGAAGAAAAAAGAGAGACAAAAGAAAATAATTGGAAGCTAACAAAATCCTTGGAGACATAGAAACTAATTACAGTTGCCTAGGGAACCATCATGCTGTTCCTTTGTAGGCTCATAGCTTGCACTGACCCTATGGATGATGATATTAACTTGTTACCCCAAACAGGGACCATCCTTCCACTTGCTGACCTCAGCCTCTAAAGTTCACAATATGATAATAGAGACCTGAAAGTCTAATTTTCAGACCCCTGAGGCAAGAAGCATCCCTTACCCAGGGAAGTGACCAGGCTTCCAGAGTCTAATCAAAGCCCTAGAGAGGTCTCTGGACCCTACCTACCAGAGCAGTATTAAAATACTGGCTCCTCCTTATTAGTTAGTGCTGGCCTAAGTATAAGGGACACACTGCACTACTTCTCCTTAGCTGACCAAAGCCTTGGGAACTCCTTGGCTCACCTGGCTCCAAGGGGAGGAATCAAGGGGACAATAAAGGCCCTCCCCATACTTGTAAGATATCTTTTCCAGGTGTTGAGACCTTGATATGAACCCCAAACTTTCCTTCTCTCAACTAGGAAAGCTGCTTCAGTCTTTCATTTCTTCCAAAGCCGAAAAGATTCTATTTCTCCTTCCTATCACCATTCAAACACTGGGGGTCCTCAGTTCTCTTATTCTTTAACCTGACCAAAATCACTGATAACACCTCCATCTCATCTAGAAATTTTTTAGGATGTCCTTTCCTCCACTTCCATTGCTAAACAAAACAAAAAGAAAAAAAAGAAAAATCCCAACAAAAATCAAGAAAGAATTTCTGCAACTTTCAGAGATGAAATTACTTTAGAAATTTATGAAGTATCAGTAAACAAGATGGAAAAAATACTAAACAAAAAATTTAGTCAGATAATAGATATCACAAATGAATTAAAGGACCTTAATACTGTTAACTCCGCTACACTATTCTTTCCTTCTACTCCTCCACCCCAATTTCTGCCAGGTCTCTAATTCTGTCTCTGTCTCTCTGTCTCTGACTCTGTCTCTCACACATATACACACACACAAAGGAAAAGAAATGAAGGACCTATTAGGGAAACTGAATTTAAAATAAAAGTTGGAGTAAAACTTGATTGGTAAAATAGTTATTATTTCTATAGCACAAATTCTGAGTTTTCCCCTTCTTTACAATCTGGTTCTAAAACAGGAAGTCTTCCCTGGTTCCCTGATTGGTTTTACCTCACTTGGCTCATGCCAGACCTCTGTCCCCCATGACCTTCCCATCCTTTTCTCACTGTTCATCTCTCAAATCTTGCCTCTATGTGCTTCTTCTAGTTTCTTGAGCATGATTGCCACACTCCCAACACACTCACACAGGAACCCTCAGAGAACTCCCTGCCATACCTCTTCCTTTCTCTCTGCCCCAGGTCTATGCTTTGTATTGGTATATATCCTCCACAGTCTCTAGATCTTTTATCTCCCAGTAAACCGCCCCCCCCCATTACATACTCACCTGGCCATAAACACCCCCTAGAAAACACCAGAATTATCATAAGCATAATCTTCTTGCAACTGTAGATCATTCTCTTGGGTGATGCAGGTCCAGGCATAGTGGAATTCTCTTGGGGCTGAGGAAACCTGCTAAAAATCCTACTTTTAACCAGAATGCAAATTATAAAATGTTCAGACAAAGTTAGAACTAGTTCTGGGAGTTCAAGCCACCAGATAAGGACCAGTGGCTTTTGTGTTGTCTTTCATCAGGGAAGTAAGAATAGATGAAAGTTGGGAAGTGATTACAGAATTATCTGGAAAATAAAAAATTGAACAGGTCATATAGTTAGCATAATAGCAGAATTATCACTTTTTCCAATCTCTTCAATTCTTCTACCAAACTCCACCCATTATATACCTGATCTGGAGGAAGAGAAAAGAAGAGTATGATAAGGAAAAGGAATGCTTGTTGTGGCATCTCCTCTTTGATGTCAAGGTCTTCTTCCAGAGACAAGGATCATACCTTATACGACTTATTTATATCTGGTTTCTCTCTCTCATTAGAATGTGAACTCCTGTTGGGGCTGGATTTTTTTTAACCTTTCTTTGTATTCCTCTTGTTTAGGATGGTCCCCGACTCATAGAAAAATCCTTAAAAAATACTTGGTGACTGACTGACTCTGGAGTAGGAAAGGACCTTAAGAAATCATCTATGTCAGAACTCTAATTTTATCTTATAAGAGTAGTAAATTGAATATTAAAGGAGATTCTTACAGGGAGAGAGTTATGAAAAACTGATTGGAGCAAAGACCTTGGGAAGAAAGATATTCATGAACATGTGTTGATCTTTATGCTTTGGACACAATCTGAATAAGGTTTTCATAATATCCCTTCTCAGATCAGGACATCAGGTGCTCAGAGACCATATAGAGTTGTCTGCAGCCTACTTTCCCAGAAAAAGAGAAGGGAAAAGTAGGGCATTAGCTTCCTTGGAAAATAATGCTAATTTAGTATTCAGTTGCCAATAAACACCAGTAAGGTATCTTGACATATCCAGACTGAGCTCTGAGTTATTCTGACTCTGAGCACAAATCTCTCTTTTCTACTGAATTCTAATTGCTCTCTGTCTCTCTCTTTCTCTGCCTCTGCCTCTGTCTCTGTCTCTGTCTGTCTGTCTGTCTCCCTCTCTATATATACATATATATATAATATATACATATATGTATGTGTATGTATTTCCCTCCTTTTCCTTCCATTTTTACAGGATTCTAAATTCAAATAAGATAAATTTGACTATATGGGATCACTTCAGAGGATTCATTTACTTATATAAATTGAAAAAAAGTTGTAATGCAGCTCCTGAAGTGTCCAAATTATTGAATTCACACTGCACATTTCTGTTGGGTTGAAACTCATTACCATATTTTAAATCAATCAATAACTAACAAATAATTTTAATAAATTAATAAACAATAACTCAATAAGGCATGGGGCATAAGAGGCAAAAAACAGTCCCCTGCCCTCAAGAAGCTCACTATTCAGTTATTTCATATAATCATAATTTTGTATAGTACAAATTCCAATACATGTGGTTGCTTCACACAACTTGGGACTTTCCTGTAAAATTATTAGGGTTAGCTTGAGGTAATGACTTTTGCTGTTGCTATATGAAACTGCCTCTTACTCACTCTGCCTCCAATTAGCTGTGCTAAGCTGGGAGATCTGGGTGGGAGGTCTTGGCTAAGTCGATTAAACCTCTTTGGACCCCAGAAAGCATTGAAGGAGATGGACTCTAAGGACTAGCCCAACTCTGTCATCCTGGTCTTGTGTTCTAAGATCCCTTAACCTTAACATTGTATGTTTTAAAGTCCCTTCTACATTTTAACACTCCTTCCTCATGATCTCTCCTAGTTCTAACATCCCCTATCTCTCTTCAGCCATGACATCCTGCCTTCTAGGCTTCTTCCCAGCCTGGTCCCTCTTCAGCCCTGCCCCAGCTCCCAGGTGGACTCACCTGTCTGAGGAAAGTGTGGGTAGGAGGAGAGATGCTCCTTCTCCTGCCTCTACGGAGCTGGAAAGCATCAGTGGCTTCCAGAAGGCCACCCCCTCCCCCAACAAAGGGAAAGGCAGCCAATGGGGAAGCAGCCTCCCCTCCCCCTCCTTCTGTTCTCTCCCCAAGGAACAAGGTTGGAGTCACAGGGTCTGGGTTGGAATCTAGATGCTTCTACTTACCAAGTGTAAGACTTTGAGAAAGTCTGTTCCCCCTCTCTGAGCCTTTGCTTCTTTATCCCTAGAATCAGGGTGATGACTTACATGACCTCTACACTCCTTGCAGACTCTGTATCTATCATCTTGAGCCCTGAAGATGCTGTAGGAAGATTGGTGTGCTTGAACCATGAGACCTTGGGGACAGAGAGTTCCCTGGACAGGGAAGCCCATCCTACCCCAATCTGAGCTAGCCCAATGTGAAGCTGGCTGCCTCCATGGTAGCGTGTTCCCTGTCCTTGGAGATATTTTAGTGAAGACAGGATGACTACATCTTGGAGCTACTGTAGAAAAGTGAATCCACTTGGGAAGAAGTTGGACTAGCTGTCTTCTAAAATCCCAGATGGCAAAAGAAATAATAATAATAATAATAATAATAATAATAATAATAATAATAATAATAATAGTAGCTAGAATTTATATGGCACTTGATGTTTTGTTTCAGTTGTGCCTGACTCTTTCTGACCCCATTTGAGTGGCAGAGATACTTTCTTGACAGAAATGGTTTGCCAGCCCATCTTACAGATGAGGCAAACAGGGTTAAGTGACTTGTCCACTAACAGCTGCTAAACATCTGAAGCCTCATTTGAACTTGTCTTCCTGACTCCAGGTCCAGTCTTCTATCCACTGCATTGCCTAGTTGCCCTTTGTGGCATTTGCAAGAGATGAAAATGATAGTGATGATGATGATGATGATGCCGAGTTTTACCCATGGTGCTTAACAAGGAAGATAAAAATAATCATTGTTGTAAAGTACTGTGTTAAGTTCTGTGAATATAAAGAAATGCAAAAACAGTTCCTACAAGAAAGAAGATATATCCAGGTGAGAAAATCTGAACTGATCCAGCATCTTCTTAGAAATTTTAAAGCTCAAATGGCTTTGTCCAGAGGAAGTTTCTAGCCTAGTCACTCGATTACTGATTATCTCTCTGATCCTTAACATTAAACTTTCCTAGAAAAAATAATTTGCTGACAATTTGCTGTTTATTTTTTGCCTTATTGATTATATTTCCCAATGGAAAAGTCTATGTGTTCAATAGAATATGAGATACTGTAATCCTGTCCTAATAGGCAATCAATCAATCAATCAATCAGCAAATATTATTAAGCACTTATTATGTATTAAGTACTATGCTGGGTACTGGTGATACAAAGAAAAGGAATAATAGCTCCTAACTTTAAGAAACTTAACATTCTAATTGGGAAGATAGGATGCTTGTGTTTTCATAGGGATAGGGAAATCCTGGATAAAGAGACTCCCTTCTTCCAATGCAGGTGAGTACCTTGCCAGTCCTAGAGTTGCCTAAGACATTGAGAAATTTTGAGGACATTGAGACCTGTGTCTCAATTCTGAAAATTCATTTTAATTTTAGACATGATGTTTTCCTTTTTCAGTAGAAACCTTTAAAATGTTTCTTTATCTTCAATGTTTTGGTTTTGGGATGGGGAGGGGTTGCCGTTTTCCTATTTAACACCTAACCAACTTGCAATGAAGAGATTGCTGAAATAGTTGACTGGCTGTGAGCTCAACTTGCTATCCATTACGCCATACTGTTTTTCTAACTGGGTAGATGATGTTAACAACTCAGTATCTATGACATTCCCATAGAATAGATGGAAGATTCCCTTAGTGGGATGGAGGAGCAGAGAGGGGAGCATAACAGGAAATGGTTATTTCAGAAGTGGCATTGGAAGGCAATCAGAGAACTGAGGATGAAGGGGTGAAGGGGTAGAGCATTGAGGACAACCAATGCAAAGTCATGGAGAAGGCAGAGGAAGTCCAAGTTATGGAGAGGGCAGATGAAGTCCAAAGCATGGGGATGGTAGATGAAGTGCTGTGTGTAAAGAAAAACAACCATGATAGTCTCACTAGAACATGGAATCTGAAGAGAAGAATAAAGTATATGAATGCTGGAAAGGTAGGAAGAGGGTCAAGGAATTTTAAATACCAAACAAAGGACTACAATTTGATTCTGTATGTAACAGAGTGTTTACTGGAGTTTAATAAGTAGAGTTTTGACATGGTCTTACACTTTACAAAAATTTCTCTGACAACTGTGGAAGATGGGTTGGAGCAAAGAGAAACCTGGGACAGAGAGACCAATTAGGAGTCTAATTGCAATAGTTCATATGAGAAGTGATGGGGGCTCCAAAATGGATTCCATAGACTTTGGTCTGTTATCTAAAAATGCTTTTGACAAATGAATGGTCAACAAAACCTACAAAAGTTGTATCTTCCAGATTTTCCAATAATATGTTATCAGTAGTTCACAGAAAGGAAACAGAGTTTATTTTTGGTCCACAATTATGGAGGAAACAATAAATTTAATTTGGCAGTAAGTTGTGTAAGCAGTGTGGAACAGAATGTCATCTGGACCTTGAATGACTGTGGGAAAAGGTTAGAATGAACCCAAAAAAGACAAAAGATAAAAAGAACAGCACTTATCAGTTAGCAGAAATGTACAAAGTAGATATGAAGGCTTTACTGCCTATTCTTGGGACCCTCAAAGGAAAGGCAATTTCTGCCCCCCCCCCCCCCAATTAACCACCTGCATCTTGTCTTGATTGTTGAAAATTAATTTTATTTTAAGACATTATACTTTTAATACTTCTGTAGAAACCTTAGCTGCATTATCTTCAATGTTTTGGGGTGGGGGTGTCTTTTCCTCACATATATTTTGCAATCAATCTTGTAATGACAAATGATGCATTGAGGCAGCCAATGAGAATTTATTTTGCTCCTCCTATGTATGTATAGGCAGCTAGGTAATGAAGTGGATAGAGTGCTGAGTCTGAGTTCAAATCCAGCATCAGACATTTACTAACTATATGATTCTAGGCATGTCATTTAACCCCATTTGTCTCAGGTTTCTCATGTATAAAATGAGCTGGAGAAGGAAATGGCAAACCTCACTAGTGTCTTTGCCAAGAAAATCCTAAATGGGGTCATGAAGAGTTGGGCACAACAGAAAATGACAAATGTGCTTAATTATTGAGAATTTTTTAAAAAGTCTGCTCTCCAGAACCAGAAGAACATTTTATACCCCAACAACAACATGGGGGTGATAGTCAACATTAATGGACTTGTTCATTCCATCAGTGCAACATTCAGGCACAATTTTGAGGTATCTGCAATGGAGAATACTAGTATCCAGAGAAAGAATTGTGGAGTTTGAACAAAGACCAAAGACTATTAACTTTAATTTAAAAACAAACTTATCTTATAATGTAATTTTGCTATCTCTTATACTTTATGTTTCTTCCTTAAGGATATGATTTCTTTCTCATCACATTCATTTACATCAATGTATACCATGGAAACAATGTAAAGACTAGCAGACTGCCTTCTGTGGGGGGTGGGGAAGGAACAAGATTAGGAGAAAATTGTAAAATTCAAAATAAATAAAATCTTTCTTTAAAGGTAAAATGTCTGTTCTCAAGAAGCTTATTATTTAAGAGGGTAATTAATGTGCAAAATCCTTGTACAAATAAAAAGATAAATTGAGGGTTATTAAGAAAGACTATGAAATCTTGCAGAAGTTGAGATTTGAAGGAAACTATGAAATCCAGGAGATGGAGCTGAGAAATGAGAGCATTCCAGGCCTGGGCTCAGAATGAGAAGATGCAGTTTTGTATGAAGAACAACAAGGCAGGCAGCTAGGTGGTGCAGTGGATAGAACACCAGCCCTGGGGTCAGGAGTACCTGAGTTCAAATCTGGCCTCAGACATAATAATTACCTAGCTGTGTGGCCTTGGGCAAGCCACTTAACTCCATTGCCTTGCAAAAAAACTAAAAAAAAACCAAGGAGACTGGCATCATTGGGTAGATGAGTACACCTTGGGGAATGAGAGAAAAAAGCTGAGAAGGTAAAATGGGTCCAGGTTATGAGGGTCAAACAGTGGATTACATATTTGATCTCAGGGGTAATGAGGAACTAACAGTTTATTGAGTACTTCATCAAACATGCTTCAGGAAGATCACTTTGGTAGCTGAATGGAGAGATACTTGAAGGAGAGGAAGAACAGGTTATTGTGATAGTACAAGCAAGAGGTGATGGGGAAATAAAAAAACAGATTTGGAAGGTAGAAATGATAGGATATGGCAACTGATTGGATAAGAGGAGTGAATATGAGTGAGGAGTTAAGAAGACACCTGTGTTGTGAGCCTAGGAAACTGAGATGATACCACCCTCCATAATAATAGGGAAGATTTGGTTGAGGGGTGGGTTAAAGAGTCCTGTTTTGCTCATATTAAGGTTAAGAAATCGTTGGGATATCCACTTCAAGATGTCCAATAGAAAAATGGAAATGAAAGGTTAAGATAGAAATTATAACTGGAGAGTTCTATCTGAGAATCATCAGTGAGGTGGTGAATGGGATAATAATCTCTTCCTCCACTCTCAATATCCTCATCTCTGAGGACAAGCATGTTTGGTATAAAGCCTTTGGATCTGAAAATCTTTTTCTCCTTTCCATGTAATCAGTGAAGATTGGAGAAGAAAAAGGAGGGGAAGCTCAGATATCAAATCTTCCTAGGATCTATTCAAGAATGTTAAGGCTATCATTATTCATTTAAAAAAAAGAAATCAAAGATCTTTTTAATCTACATGGGAATGAATAATGCTTTCAAGTAATCCAAAATTGTGTAAGACAATAGGATCTTATGAAATAAGGGGCCATGCCATGCTTCTTCCAAATGAATGCACTGTCCAAATTTGATGAACCTGCTATTCTCACCTATATTACCCCCAAAATGCTAAATCAAGACAGGTAGAAGACCTAACACTCAAGGGTATTCCTGCTCATTTCACATGTATCTGTTATCTGTTCTGAGTGTTCTATAGAATGAACCCAAGTAAATCATTATATAGGTACAATCTCCCTTTAAAACATAAAAATATCAAGGGGGTGATACACCATTTTCTCTAAGGGTTGGCTATCCCCTTAAGCAGAGGACATCTGTATCATAAAGAACATCTCCATGGCAGTTCATGATGTACAGTTTGAAGCTGAGAGCCTAACACAAGATAATTCTTGCTCCACTTCTGACAACCCACCAGCCCATGCTGGTGAACCTGAGGGTTTCACTGTTCTAACAGGGGCTACTCAGTTATTGGATGAATGAAGATGCAGAAGGAAAGCAGTATACCCAGGAAGCAAAATGTCCTTTCTTCTGGAAGGACCCAGTTAATCCTGCTTAATAGATGAGCATGTGCTTTGAAAATCAAATGTCAGTGTAGAAAGAGGTTTTTTTTTCTTCTCAACTTCCTAATGTTCTTGTTCAGGCAACGATCAATTATGATAGACTCAGCTCCTCTTGGCAATAGAATGATCAAAGATAATTCTAAATCACGGTGATGGGACACTAATGCATTGTTGGTAGAGTTGTGAACTGATACAATTGATACAAGGCAATTTGAGGGCAATTTGAAACTATGCCCAAAGAGTAATAAAACTGTTCATACCCTTTGACCCAAAAATTCCAATTCTAGGTCTATATTCAGAAGAAATTTTTAAAAATGGAGAGTCCCACATGTTCCAAAATATTCATAGCAGCTATTTTTGCAGTAGCAAAGAACTAGAAATTGAGGGGATGCCCATCAATTAGAGGAGGCAGAACAAGTTGTGGTATATGAATGTGATGGAACATTATTATTTTATAAGAGATCATGAGGGACAGGATTTCAGAATAACCTGGAGAAATACTTGATGAATTGATATTGAGTAAAATGAGCAGGACCAGAACACTGTACATACACATCAACAATAGGTGATAATCAACTATGATGGACTTGCTCATTTCAGCAGTTTAATAATCAAAGACAATTTGAAAAGACTTGTGGGCTTCTGGCTAAGATGGCAGAGAGAAGACAGGCACAGTTAGAAACACCTGAATCTTCTTCTCATCAGACTTGGCTTAAAGTCAACCTACACATACTCAGCTAACTTATAAAACATCTAACCTTTCAAGAAGTAAAAGGTGAAAAGGGTAGGGGGGGACAGAGAAAGGGAAGGCGAGTGGAGGAAATAAGGGGAAATAACAAAAGGAAGGGAAGGGAACAGGGAAAGAGGAAAGAAAGGGGAGGGTGTGATATAGGAGGGCAAACACACTGAAGGGGGTGGTATTCAAAAACAAAATACTGGGGAATATGGATAAAACGGGGCAAAGGGGGAAAAATACAAACAGAGGGAAGATAGCACAGAGGGCAATAAAGAATTAGTAATCATAACCTTGAATGTGAATGGGATGAACTCTCCCTTAAAACATAAGCAAATAGCAGAGTGGATTAAAAAACAGAATCCTACAATATGCTGCTTACAAGAAACTCATTTGAAGCAGAGAGATACATATAGAGTAAAGGTAAAAGGCTGGAGCAAAATATATTTTCCTTCAGCTGAAGTAAAAAAAAAGCAGGGGTAGCAATCCTTATCTCAGACAAAACAGCAGCAAAAATAGCTTTAAAAGATAAGGAAGGAAACTTTATCCTCCTAAAAGGTACCATAGACAATAAAGTCATTTCAATATTGAATATATATGCACCCAGTGGGACAGCACCCAAATTCTTAGAGGAGAAGCTGAAAGAATTACAGGAAGACATAGACAGCAAAACTCTACTAGTAGGAGACCTCAACCTCCCACTATCAGATCTAGATAAATCAAATCATAAAGCAAACAAGAAAAGAAATTAGGGAGGTAAATAGATTGTTAGAAAAATTAGATATGGTAGACTTATGGAGGAAACTGAATGGGGATAGGAAGGAATATACCTTTTTCTCTGCAGTACATGGAACTTATACAAAAATTGACCATGTACTAGGACATAAAAACCTAATGATCAACTGCAGAAAGGCAGAAATAGTGAATACATCTTTTTCAGATCACAATGCAATAAAAGTCACATGCAATACTGGGCCAAGGAGATATAGACCCAGAGCAAATTGGAAACTGAATAACCTCATCTTAAAAAATGAGTGGACCAAAAAACAAATTATAGAAAGAATTAACCATTTTATCCTAGATAATGATAATAATGAAACAACATACCAAAACCTATGGGATTCATTCAAAGCAACTCTCTGGGGATATATTATAGCTCTAAATGCTTATATGAATAAATTGGAGAAAGAGGAAATCAATGAACTAAACATGCAACTAAAAAAATTAGAGAAAGAACAAATCAAAAATCCCCAATCAAATACCAAATTAGAAAATTTAAAAATCAAAGGAGAAATTAATAAAATTGAAAGCAAAAAACTATTGAATTAATAAATAAAACAAAAGTTGGTATTATGAAAAAACCAACAAAATTGATAAACCTCTGGTCAATTTGATCAAAAAAAAGAAAGAAGAAAACCAAATTGCTAGTATCATAAATGAAAAAAGTGAACTCACCACCAATGAGGAGGAAATTAAAGTAATAATTCGAAATTATTTTGCCCAACTTTATGCCAATAAATTTGATAATCTAAGTGAAATGGATGAATATTTACAAAAATATAAGTTGCCCAGGTGAAATGAAGAAGAGATTAAATACCTGAACAACCCTATCTCAGAAAAAGAAATTCAACAAGCCATTAGTGAACTCCCTTAAAAAAAATCTCCAGGGCCTGATGGATTCACAAGTGAATTCTACCAAACATTTAAGGAACAATTGGTTCCAATCCTATATAAACTCTTTGGAAAAATAGGGAAAGATGGAACTCTGCCTAACTCTTTCTATGAGACCAATATGGTACTGCTACCTAAACCAGGAAGAGTTAAAACAGAGAAAGAAAATTATAGACCTATTTCCCTGATGAATATAGATGCAAAAATCCTAAATAAAATCTTAGCAAAACAACTACAACAAGTCATCACTAGGATAATACATTATGATCAAGTAGGATTTATTCCAGGAATGCAGGGTTGGTTCAATATTAGGAAAACTGTTAGTATACTCGATTATATCAATAACAAACCTATCAGAAACCGTATGATCATATCAATAAATGCTGAAAAAACTTGTGACAAAATACAGTATCCATTCCTATTAAAAACACTAGAGAGTGTAGGAATAAATGGACTGTTCCTTAAAATAATTAGCAGTATCTATCTGAAACCATCAACAAGCATTATACTCAATGCGGAGAGGCTAGAGGCATTCCCAATAAGATCAGGGGTTAAACAAGGGTGCCATTATCACCACTACTATTCAATATTGTATTATAAATGTTAGCATCAGCAATTAGAGAAGAAAAAGAAATTAAAGGAATTAGAATTGGAAAGGAAGAGACAAAACTCTCACCATTCGCAGATGACATGATGGTCTACCTAGAGAATCCCAAGAAATCATCTAAAAAAGTACTGGAAACAATTAGCAATTTTAGCAAAGTTGCAGGTTATAAAATAAACCCCCATAAATCCTCAACTTTCCTATATATGACTAGCAAGAAACAGCAGGAAGAGCTAGAAAGAGAAATTCCATTCAAAGTAACCTCAGACAGTGTAAAATACTTGGGAGTCTATTTGCCAAGACAGACTCAGAATCTTTTTGAAAACAATTATAAAACGCGTCTCACACAAATTAAATCAGATTTAAATAACTGGGCAAATATCAACTGCTCATGGATAGGTAGAGCTAATATAATAAAAATGACAATTCTACCAAAACTAAACTATCTGTTTAGTGCCCTACCAATCAAAATTCCAAAAAATTACTTTAATGAGCTAGAAAAAATTGTAAGTCAATTCATATGGAGAAATAAAAAGTCAAGAATTGCCAGGAGCTTAATGAAAAAAATGCAAATGAAGGTGGCTTAGCACTACCTGATCTAAAATTATATTATAAAGCATCAGTCATCAAAACTGTTTGGTATTGGCTAAGAAATAGAGTAGTGGACCAGTGGAATAGACTAGGTGTAAAAGCAGGAGAGGATTATAGTAATCTGCTGTTTGATAAACCCAAAGAGTCAGGCCACCGGGATAAAAACTCCCTCTTTGATAAAAACTGCTGGGATAATTGGAAGTTAGTATGGAAGAAACTTAGATTAGACCAACACCTCACACCCTTTACCAAGATAAGATCCAAATGGTTACAGGACATAGACATAAAAAACAATACTTATAAGCAAATTAGAAGATCAAGGACTAGTCTACCTGTCAGATCTATGGAAAGGGGAATAGTTTATGACTAAGGAAGAGTTAGAGAACATCACTAAAAACCAATTCGAGTTTTTGCACAGATAAAACCAATGTAGTCAAGATCAAAAGAAAAGTAGTAAATTGGGAAAAAATCTTTACAACTAATGATTCTGAAAAAGGACTCATTTCTAAAATATACAGAGAACTGAGTCATATTTTTAGAACAAAAAGCCATTCCCCAACTGACAAATGGTCAAAGGATATGCAAAGGCAATTTACAGATGAGGAGATCAAAGCAATCCATAGCCATATGAAAAAATGCTCTAAATCATTAATTATTAGAGAAATGCAAATTAAAGCTTTGCCGAGGTACCACCTCACACCTCTCAGATTGGCCAGTATGACCAGGAAGGATAATGATCATTGTTGGAAGGGATATGGGAAAGCTGGGACACTATTACACTGTTGGTGGAGCTGTGAACTCATCCAACCCTTCTGGAGAGCTATTTGGAACTATGCCCAAAGGGCAACAAAAATGTGCATACCCTTTGACCCAGCAATACCACTACTGGGTCTATACCCTGAAGACATGAGGAAAAAGGGTAAAAACATTACTTGTACAAAAATATTTATAAATAAATGTCCTTCAATTGGGGAATGGTTTAGCAAACTGTGGTATATGTATGTCATGGAACACTATTGTTCTATTAGAAACCAGGAGGGACAGGATTTCAGGGAAACCTGGAGGGATTTGCATGAACTGATGCTGAGTGAGATGAGCAGAACCAGAAAAACACTGTACACCCTAACAGCAACATGGGAGTGATGTTCAACCTTGAAGGACTTGCTCATTCCATCAGCGCAACAATTGGGAACAATTTTTGGCTATCTGCAAAGGAGAGTACCATCTGTATCCAGATAAGGAGCTGTGGAGTTTGAACAAAGTACAAGGACTATTCCTTTTAATTCGGGGAAAAAAACCCAGATGTCTTATGGTTTGATCTGGTTACCTCTGAGAATTCTGTTTTCTTTAAGGATATGATTTCTCTCTCATCACACCCAATTTGGATCGAGGTACAACATGGAAACAAAGTAAAGACTGACAGAGTGCTATCTGTGGGGTGGGGGTGGGGGTAGGGAAGCAAAATTGGGGGAAAACTGTAAAACTCAAATAATATCTTTAATAAAAAAAAAGACTTGTGATAGAAAATGCCATCCAGGGAAGGAATTATGGGGTTTAAATGAAGACCAAAGCCTACTATCCTCAATTTTTAAAAGTTGTCTTATGTATTATGTCATTTCTTTTTATTTTTTTTAATTTGATTCTTCTTTCCTAACATGATAAACATGGATCTATGTTTAGCATAGTTATATATGTAGACCCTATATTAGATTGCTTTCTGTCAGAGGGAAGGGGGAGGGAAAGGAGGGAGGGAGAAAAATGTAATACTCAATACTTGCAAAAATGATTGTAGAAAACTACCATTGCATATAGTTGGAAAACTAAATAATTTAAATTAAAAAATAAAAAGATCTGTGATAATGCCATTTACATCCAGAGAAAGAACTGTGGAATCTGAATGCAGATCAAAGCATACAGTTTTTGTGTTTTTAAATTTTTTTTGTTTTTTCCTTCTTGTAGTTTTTCCCCCTTTTATTCTTTGTCTTCTTTCACAGCATGATCAATATGGAAATATGTTTAACATTATTGTACATAAATAACCTATATTAGATTACTTGTTATCCTAGGGCGGAGGGAGGAAAGGGTGGAAGAAAACTTTTCAAAAATGAATGCTGAAAATTATCTTTAAATATAACTTAAAAAATAAAGTAAAAAGATATGGAGTAAAAGGGAATTTCCTTAGCTTAGGCAAACACCCATGCCCACGATAAACAGTTGGTCATGCTTAGGTCTTTGTCAAGTACCAAGGTCTCAGGTCTATGTTCCATTACGGTGGGAGTAGAGAAGTTGTGAATCTTCTTTGTCCTGTGGTGGCAAATCCTTCCAGTTTTCTGTTGCTATTTACTTTTTGAAAGATCACCTTGTGAGGGGAACAATATAGGACATAAGCAGTGTGTGGTAGAAAATATCCTGTTTCCCAAATCCTATGTTCTGAGTTTACTCCTAGTCTTCTTCGTAATCATTTTGATTTCCAAAGGATGTGATATCCCATCACTGGCTTTATGTACCCTCCTTCTTCTCCACTAATTCTGGGTGCTAGTTGTCTCTAGAAACTCATACATTAGTTCTTGGAGGCAGCAGAATGCTGTCCAATGGAACAAACTACTCTCTCAGAGAAGCCAACCTCTCCAATATTTTAAAAATTACTAGAATAACCACATCATAAAGTCCTTGTTTCCCACTATAGACTCACATTGGGATGCTCTTTGTTGAAACCTCTTCTACTCTGGGATGAGGCCCTTTCTCCTTCCAATTTTTTGTTCTGAGTCCTTCACTAACTCCCATTCTCCAGTATCTTCCTCTTATTTCTGGGAGATTATTAGAGCCACCATTCCATCACAGTTCTCTCTTGGATTAGGTAAAAGTATATATCACTCATTCCCTTCCATCTCCTCTCTTCTTTCTCTTTTCATTTAGGCAACCTCCCACTCTGAAACTCCTCACAAACTTTATCGATTGACCTGTCAATGGGCAGGTGATTTTGTCTATAGTAAATGAGTTTAGACCATTTATTTTTTTATTTTCCTGAATTGACTGACAGGCCTGGGCTGCCACCCCCCCCCACTCCCGTACCTGTATCATGATAGAAGCAGCAGGTGCTGATTCTACCCAATTAGGTAAAAGAAAGGAGAACTGAAGAGAAAAAAATGGGAGAGGTACCAGTAGCTTCATTAGTCCTGAAGGAAGAAGTTCAGAAATCCATCTGGATTCAACCTTGTTCTCCTGGAAGTTACTCAGGGCCGGGACTGCCTGAGACTATCAGAATTCCATCCAAATCCAAACTCTCCCTTTCACTCCTTACCAAGCAGCAGAGATGAATTCTGACGGGGTATTTGAATGAAAGAATGGCAGAGAATGGAATCAAGCATATTTTTGATACTAGCTGGCTTAGCTCCATTCACTCCCTCTAAAATCAGATTAATTTAATGTTTTTATTTTCTAGATAATATGAGAACTACCAAGATTTGCTCAAGATGGCATCAGAGGAGGAGTGTGACTTATGAGAAGCACAGCTGAGACATATCGCTTAACAGATTCACTTCAGAACCACTGCTTAACCTTAGAAAATTACTAAGAATTTTGATGCATGAAGCAAATTTAAGTGGGGATGAGGTAACACTAAGGTCAAATGGTTACTTCTTTGCATGAATAGGGTGAATCAGGATCTGCCCTGGATAGGAAGTCTTTGGAAGAATCCTTATGGTCTCACAGTTCCTGATCCATTTCCAGGGGGTAAGATTGACTTTAACTGGGATTCAGTTCTCTTTTCTCTAGGACTAATATGCCCATAGTTACTGGCTCTTCTCTCCATTCTTACCTCTGTGGGTAGGATAAAAAGAGAAAGAGCCAAGGGAAACTGAGGAAATGAAGTTGGGAATGAAATTGGGGATGCTTTGGTATGAAGAAGAAGGTTGTGAACAAAATCCTGAGGTGATTGGGGAGGAGGGAGGAAATGACCAAGCCTCTAGATGATAGCAACAATGGTTGAATGGGGCGAACTCAGGTGATTGCTGGGTGACAGTAACAAAGGAAAGGTCTGCAAAGGGCAGTAAGCAGCAAAAACACTACCATTTCTTCCCCCTGGTCCTTTGTGTGCTGAGGAAGGCTAACAGAAAGAAAAATCACACTTGGAAAAGGTGCCAACTACTATGGAGAAAATTAGATTTCTGTGAGCACCAGAAGATGGAAGTAACATGAAGGGAAGAGACTGGGATAAGGGGGAGCTAGTTATCAACAAAAGAACATAGAGAAAAAAATAGAGGACTGAGGAAAGGCAGGAACAAAGGAGCGTTAGTCATGACTTGGGACAAGGATGAGAATGTGGGGAAAGGAAAGGAATTTTGAAGAAAGGGGGAGGAAGGTGGAGTGAGACCCTAGGCCAGCTCAACCAAGGATGTAGTTGTTGAGGGGAGAGTGTCTCATCCTCTCCCTGTCTTCCCAGGCTTTTGCATCAGTAACCTCACTCATTCTCCCTTCCCCTCCAACCTTTGCTAAGGGCATCATTAGGCTGGTGCCATCCATCAGGGAAAGGGGACAGTCCTTGGTAGCCTCTTTTTTTTAAAGTTTTTGCAAGGCAATGGGGTTAAATGGCTTGCCCAAGGCCACACAGCTAGGTAATTATTAAGTGTCTGAGGCTGGATTTGAACTCAGGTACTCCTGACTCCAGGGCCCGTGTTCTATCCACTGCACCACCTAGCTGCCCCGGTAGCCTCTCTTGACCTCAACTTCTTCTACCAGAGGACCCATATTCTGCCCTAACCCCCAGGATAGAGAGAGGAGGTCACAGTGAGGAGGAATACTAATTACTCAGTCAACAATTTTGTATTAAACTCCTACTCTGTGGCAGAAAGTTCCTCCTTTCAAGATTACTTTCAAGAAGTCTTTAAAGAGCAGAACCAAGAGAACATTGTGCACATTAGCAACAACATTGTGAGTTGGTCAACTCTGATGGATGCAGTTGCTCTCAGCAGTTCAGTGATCAAGGACAACCCTAGGAGAACTGTTTTGGACA
This sequence comes from Macrotis lagotis, assembly GCF_037893015.1. Taxonomy (NCBI): domain Eukaryota; kingdom Metazoa; phylum Chordata; class Mammalia; order Peramelemorphia; family Peramelidae; genus Macrotis; species Macrotis lagotis. Next base: position 617,284,787 of record NC_133666.1, on the reverse strand, counting down.
ATGTTATCCATATTTAGAAGAAAAAAACTACTATGTTTACTTTTAAAACTTGTTTTTTCTTCCTCTCTCATGGTTTTCTTTCTTTTCCCTTAGTCCTAATTCCTCTTACATAAAATTACTAATATGTAAAGATGTTAAATACAAATGTACATGTATAACTTTTCTAGATTGTTGGCTGCCAAAGGGAGAGAGGCAAGAAGGGAGGATGGTACCAAAATGTGTAACTTATAATTTTACACTAGATGAATGTTGAAAAACTAATAAATAAATGAATAAGTATTTTAAAAATTAAAAAATAGAAGCCATCAAAGAGTGGCAGGGTTGAAGCGGTGCCCACCAAGAGAGAAAACAGCATCCAAGCTTTTACTCTTCTTGTGACTCTAGTCTCACCCCTCTATTCTGGACAGGTAGTCATTTTAGGTAAACTCCATCCTTTTACCTGGTTCTTAACACTGCTTCTCTTTCTTCAGGTTGACACTGACTTTTTCTAGTTTTCTTAGATCTCTTCTCCATTTCCAATTTTTATCCAATAACTTTCTACCTCAGAAATGAAAACCCTTGAGACAAAAATATGACCTGGAGTAAATCCCTAGAAAAGTTAAAATTGAAAGAGCTCTGGGAAAAGAAGACCCAGTTAATCATCAATTTAGAGCCAACAAGAGCATTTGAGATCATTTATAAACAGGGTTCTTAACCTATTTTATGTCTCTGTTTTGGTGGTTGAATCCAATGGATTCAATCTTTGAAGAATGTTTTTAAATAGGATTATATGTAAACCAACTATATTGAAATCCACTTATCAAAATATATATTTTAAAAATGCAAACACAGACCTTTTCCTGGATCCCAGGTTAAGAACACCTAATCTAGATCACTCCCCACCTTCTGGTGTTATAGGTAAGGCAACTGTGGTCCAGAGAGAAGGGTCTTGCCCAGCATTATGTAGGTAATAAGTAGTAGAGGCAAGATTTGAACCCAGTTCTCTAACTCCCAAGGTTGAGAGAATTCTGCAGAATTACACTGACTCCTTTACAGTTTCCTTGTATAAAAACTTTAAGGTGTGTAGAAGGAACCCTAGACTCACAGAGGAACCTGAATCCCAGAGAAAGGAAAGGACTTATTGATGGTTGTACTGGTAGTAAACAACAGAGCTAGGATTGGTATTTAGATTTTTTTGCCTCTAAATTCCTTCCATTACCCCACAAAAGGAGGTCACAGTGAATGAGTTTGCCCTAGTATTGAGCAAATATGAAGTATGTATCAATGACAGAAATCAAGATAGACTCATATATTGGGAGAGAGAGAAGGCTTAAATTGGCTTCTACCAAAGGATAATAAGGTGGTTTTAGTTTGGGAGAGAGGATGGTTTTGGTTTTTATTTTTAAATCTAAAATGTGATCTAATATACTCAGCGCCTAAAGGTATTTATAGTTCTTATGAAACAAATGATTAATTATTTGAATATTAACAATTTTCAATTAAAAAAGCATTTATTAAGAATCCACTATGTTAGGAATTGGGAAAAGATATACAGATTAGCTGAGACATAATTCTTGCCCTCAAAGAGCATCCAGTCTTATAGCTAATAATGGCTTGACATGGTTTACAAAGCATTTATCTCAACATCTCATCATCCAATCTGGAAGGTCCCAGTGAAACATGGTATGAATGTCATTACCACCACCAGAATACTGGCTTCAAGTTTTGGTCCTTCCCCTATCTTTTGGAAATTGCATAAGTTGGTATGACAGCAACCAACATAATATTTTTGGAATCCCTTTCCTAGAAATTGCTTCTGCAATGGGCAGTTTTTACTACAATACTTGTTTGTAGTAATGTTTTGATCTTCCACTTGACCATAAAAGAAAAAAGAAAAAAAATTCAAATCATGGTTAGAATTCAACAGTTTTAATACAGAAATAACATCTTTCTATACATAAAAAAGCTATTTCTATACCCTCTTATTGCCTTAGGATTAAATACAGAATTCTTTCTTTGACTTCACAATGTGATCCCCTCTTAACTTTATGTTCTTCTTATACTCTACTTCCCAATATGTGCTCTTACACCTTTCCATATCCCAATTCAAAGACTATCTCTCTTTGTTCCTTGATTTTCCTCCCCTGCTTTCCCTGCTTTCCTTCAATTCTTAAACCAAATGTGGGTTGTTCTGCCTGCAACTACTGTGGGATCTTGGACAAATTTCTTAGTATCTGTGGGACTCAGTTTCCTTATCTGTAAAATGAGATTTAAGGTGTCTCCTTTATAACCTTGGTAACCTAGGATTCTATGGATTGGTCACTTCCAAGGAGATAGTCTTTGCCCTGCTCTCCTAGCAGGAGACCCTTTTCTAATTCATTCACTGCCTAGTGGTATAGCTCAGGCAAATATCACTTCAAACACACACACACACACACACACACACACACACACACACACACACACACACACAAACGTTAGTGTCTCCCTTATACTCCTTCTATTCATCTTCACATAAATTCTCATAGATATTTACCTACAAATACATGTATTTTGAGCTACCCATAGATGCACATACATATGCATTGATTCTGATCCTATCACACTGATGTATGCCATATTCTAATGTCATAGACACACACACACACAGCTAAGAACAGGATCTATGAAGGACCTAGCTCTGTCATTAATTCATAGTGATACATGATTAAAATTAATAAATCAGAAAAAGGTCCTAGGACCATAGATCATAAGATTCCTATAATCTATAGAACTATGGATTTGGACCTAGAGGAGAGACCTGAGAGGTCATCAAAGTCCTCCTTTTTCAGATTGAGGACACTGAGGTCCAGATACAGGATTGTATTAGATTACCTCTCAGGTTCTTTCCACTCTAAATCTAGGATGCTAAATCTTTTTACATAGAATCACAGAGTCTGCTACCTGGAAGGAACCTTAAAACACAGACTATACAGAATTCTTGCTCAAGGTCACAGTGGTAGCAGAGGGGACACAAATTTGAATCCAGGTCTTTTTATTTAAAGATTTTTCTACTGAACCATGGGGTTAGGATCATGAAAGGAGAAAGGAGGAAGTAAAGGGAAGGGAAGATTGAATGAGAAATTATAAGGAGAGTTTCTCTGTGTGTCTGTGAGTGTTTATAACCATTGGATGGGATAGAATTATTCTTTTCTTTTTTTTTTTTTAGGTGATGAGAAATGCTGTTTTTATACTGTAGGTTTTCTCTTGGTAGGTGAAAGAAGGAATTAATTAGGAAAGTTATTCATTAGAAATGTAGAAAAGGGGCGGCTAGGTGGTGCAGTGGATAGAGAACTGGCCTTGGAGTCAGGAGTATCTAAGTTCAAATCCGGCCTCAGACACTTAATAATTACCTAACTGTGTGGCCTTGGGCGAGCCATTTAACCCCACTGCCTTGCAAAATCTAAAAAAAAAAAAAAAAAAAAAAAAGAAATGTAGAAAAAAACCAAAGGTCTATTATCCAATAAGAAGTCATTGATTGATTGAGAGTGAACTTGGAATTAAAGCAAAGATATTTAGATGGGTAAATCCAAGCTCAACTTGGAAAGATTATTAAGAAAATGAGATATAGTGCTTTTATTAGGTGTCCATGAGTCAGAGAGCAGAAGAAATAAATATCCATACAGCATGCACCATGTGGTGCTCTATTCTAAAGTGCCCCCCCCATAACTATTATCTCATTTGATCTTTACAACAACCTGCAAGGTGGGTGCCTATTATTAGCTCAGGTCATCTTGACTTCAGGTCCAGCTCTCTCTACATGGTGCTATTTACTCTTGGAATTTTCTTTAGGAAGCATCAGGTTCCCTGACCTCAAGATGAATAAGAAAGACCAACGGAGTCTGGGAAACTTGAGATAAAGATTAGATTATAAAGCTTAGGCACCATCTAGTCTTGTAGGAGAGAAGATTTTTTTCAAATAAGCATTTCTGTAGAGGCATGAAGGAACCTTTGAAGACCTTCTGTCTGAAACAAAACACTGAATGTGACAGGACCTTAATTAAAATCCCAGTTCTTCCAGGTATTGCCTATGTAACCTTTGTTAAGTCACTTAACTTCTGTGCCTCAATTGCCTCATTTGTAAAATGAAGAATTTAGACCAACTCCTTGCTCAGGTAGTTGATCTTCCTAAGTTTCTTTCTGTCCCCAACATTCTAGTTTCTGTATTTTAAGGTTCCTCCTGGGAGAAAACTATGATCCTTTGTAAAAAGATTCACCTAGACCTGAGAAATCATCTAATACAATCCCCTTATTTTGTAGGTGAGACCAGTGAAATCCAAAGAGAGTATGTAATTTGTTTCAGGTTACACTGATGATCTGTATCAGATCATGGACCCAGGCTCTAGTCTTTTGGCTCCAGAGCATCCTTCATTCTTCCCATTGCCTTATTCACTCCAAGTCATCAATATATTAGGAAGGTCTCCTTATGTGAGGCTTGCCTACAATCCATGAACCCTTTTGTCTGAATGGATTTTCCTAACACCACACCAAAAAAAATTCCATAAATTTGGCAATATGGAATAGAGAAATCCAAGGAACAACCAACAGGGAGATAAGAAATTGTTGGGGGTTATTACCAGTAATTGTAATCACGCAGAATATCTCTTCAAGCCTACATGAGGCTGAGGCTGAACACTTGAGATGACTATTGCAGACATGACATGAAAGAGGAATTGCTGAAAGAAAAATACAGAGAGTAAGCCCACAGGAAGATGAACATTTTCATTAGTCAAACAACTACCCTTGTTCTTCTTTTGGAAACATCAGCCCAGTTCACCCAACTGAATAACTGAAGTATCCACCCTATTGTAATAACAAAGAGAATAGAACCACTCATTTCGATGGTATTTTACAATTTACAGTAGAATCTTTCTCACAACAACCCTGAGAAGTGGGGAATGGATGAGTTATTTGATCCAATAAACCAGTCTCCATTTTACAGTGAGACTGGGGGGTAGGGTGGGCCACATGATGAAAAGACCTCATGGAACCAGGATTTGAATTCCAGTTCAGCCACTTATTACCCTACATTATTTTGGGCATGTCATTCTCCCTCTCTGAACATATGGTTCTTTACTTATATTTTTAAAAATTTAATAGAGAGAACTAGACTAAGTAATCTCTAATGGCCTTTCCAGTTCTGAATTTAGAATTCTACAGTCCTAGTTCTCCTGCAAAACTTCATGCCCCATAGCAACACTGGTAAACAAGTGAATTGGATTTAGGCAAAATATAATTTAGGTGTTGAGGGAAGCAGTAGGGTTTTATGGGAAGATAAAGAAACCATAGTTTAAATACTAGTGCTTTCAGTGACATATTATGTGTTGCTGACCATTCACGTTCTTTGGGTCTTGGTTTCCACTTCTGCCAAATGAAGAGATTGAGGCTTTGACCAAAGATGGTGATTGAAAGCTTCCTACCAATCCCCTCTCCCAAGAAACACATCAAGAATGGTAAAATATAGTAACAAAGCAGCAGAGGATCAAGAAGCTAGAGAAACACCAGTGATTGTCTTCAACCTATTTAGGATTGCACCAGTAAATTAGTTTCGATGCCACTGGACTTTTAGAACTGGGATGATGCTGGGAAAAAGTCTGAGAGAAGGCATCTTCCTGAAGAGTGAAGCAGGAATGTAGCATCTGGTCCCAGGCCAGGATTACCAAATCCAGATCCCACACAACATCCTGGCCAGGGACAATGGTAACAAAAGTAGGTTGGACCAGGACTCAACCCCTCCATCCAGAACTGCATACATCTCGACTGCAAAGGGACAGGGAGATGAGACATGATCAAGCTTGGTTTTTAGGCAATTCACTTTGTTCTCTACTATTGTGGGACAAGACTTGGGTCCAGAATTCCATCCAAGGTTGTAGGATGGGAGAGAGACTAGGGCTGGTACAGAGGATCAGTATAGGAACTGTGACTTGGAGTTGAAATCTAGATATAACCAAGATTTACTTTGCCACTTAAGACTTCAGAATGGAAGATAAAGTGAATAGGATCCCTCAACCACCAAGATCTACATATAAACCTTAGTGAGTCTGCTAGAGAAAATTGTGACTTACCATGATTGTTGGATATTGTATTCTGTGATGAAGACTGATTTTTCAGTCTGATTTTTCAGACTGAATTACCTTTTTGATCTTATATGAAGTGACCAGTGTAGAAACAACCAGTTATTGCAGACATAAGGATATTATAAGATATATCAAAGAGGGAAGCCAGATAACCCTAGTGACAAGGTGGAAGAAATGAATCAACCAAAGAATATCCCTTCTACAATGAAGAAATACAATGTATTAAGGCCTATTATAAGAATTCTGAGATAAAATTTAAAAAATTGTAATAATTAAAAGAAGAATTCTCAGGGCAGCTAGGTGGCACAGTGGATAGAGCACCACCTTGGAGTCAGGAGGACCTGAATTCAAATGTGACTTCAGACACATAATAATTACCAAACTGTGTGATCTTGGCCAAGTCACTTAACCCCATTGCCTTGCAAAATGCAAAAGAAGAAGAAAGAAGAAGAAGAAGAAGAAGAAGAAGAAGAATTCTCTTCACTGCCACTCCTCTCTCCCCTTTTTACCTAACCCCAGATGAACAGATGAATATGCTACAAAGGCTGGATGAGAGGAATGAAGGAAGAATTGAGGTGAGAGATTTTGCCCAAGTTCTTGTTCAAATTTTGTAAAGATGACATGTACAACTTTGAAAAAGATAGTTTTTTTTTTTGCAAGGCAATAGGGTTAAGTGGCTTGCCCAATGCCACACAGCTAGGTAATCATTAAGTGTCTGAGGCCGAATTTGAACTCAGGTACTCCTGACTCCAGGGCCAGTGCTCTATCCACTGCACCACCTAGCCACCCTGATAGTTTTTTCTTTAATCAACAACCTGTAGAGATTTACAATATTTAACATTTTTTTAAAATTCTATTTAAGTCCTCAACATTTTTGTCTTTGGGTTAGATTTATCTAGGTCTAAGAGGCTTACATTGAAATCCTTAAATATATTTTCACTCCCTATTTTATCCTGTTCTTGTTTTATTTCTCTTCTGTGTATGTTTCTGAGTCTATAGATGCTTCTAACCCTGTAATTTCCCTCAGTACTAGAAATATTATTACCCTGGCAAGTCTGTCTGCTATGCTGGCCCTTTCATCCCATTGGCGAGGTCTTTCCAGGTCTTCCATTTGGGGAATGGGTCCAGGTCAACTATGCTTCATTCCTTGGTACTGTCTGTAGCTCTTCAAAATTTGCCATCCCACAGTCTGACAAAAATTAGACTTAGACTAATATCTCATAATAATAATAGACTAATATACCATAATAAACTCTAAATGACCTAGATATAAAAGGTTAAATCATAAACAAATTCAAGGAACCAAGAAGAAAATTCATTTTCTAACAACGAATAGAGAAAGCATTCATGACCAGAAAAAGGAAACAAAGAACTAAATATGATTTTTTAAAAAAAGACAATTTCAAATACAGAAATTGCCTGTTATCACCACTATTATTCACTATTGTATAAGAAATGTTAGCTTTAACCATAAGAAAAGAAAAAGAAATTAAAGGAATTAGAATAGACAATGAGGAAAACTCTTTGTCAATGATATGATAGTATACTTAGAGAATCCTAGAAAATCAACTAAGAAATTACTTTAATCAATTAGCAACATTAGTAAAGTTGCAGGATATAAAAATAAACTCATATAAATCATCAACATTTCTATATATTACCAACAAAGCCCAAGAGGAAGAGATAAAAAGAGAAATTCCATTTAAATTAACTGTAAACAACATAACATATTTAGGAGTTTATCTGCCAAGACAGACCCATAAACTATATGCAAACAATTATAAAACCCTTTTCACATAAATAAAATCAGATCTGAATAATAGGAAAAATGTCAATTGCTCATGGATAAGTCAAGCTAATGTTATAAAAAGATGACTCTACTTAAATTTCTTATTCAGTATAATACCAATCATACTACCAAAAACTATTTTATAGAATTAAAAAAATAGTAACAAAATTCATCTGGAGGAACAAAAGGTCAAAAATATGAAGGGAATTAATGAAAAAAAGTTATATTATGGGGCGGCTAGGTGGCACAGTGGATAGAGCACTGGCCCTGGAGTCAGGAGTACCTGGGTTCAAATCTGACCTCAGACACTTAATAATTGCCTAGCTGTGTGGCCTTGGGCAAGCCACTTAACCCCGTTTGCCTATAGAACCTAAAAAATAAAATAAAATAAAGTTATATTATAAAGTAGCAGTCAACAAAGCTGACTAAGGAATAGAGTGGTAGATCAGTAGAATAGATTAGGTACAAAAGAATCAGTAGTAAATTACTACAGTAATTTATATTTGATAAACCCAAAGACTCCAGCTTCTGGATTAAGAACTCATTTTTTTTTTTTTTTTAACAAAAACTGCTGGGAAACCTGGAAAAGAATATAGTAGAAACTAGGCAAAGACCAACATCTCACAACCTATACCAAGATAAGATCAACATGAACACAGGATTTAGACATAAAGAGTGACATCATAAGCCAATTAAGAGAACAAGGAAAACTATATCTGTCAGATCTATGGAAAAGAAAGGAATTTATGACTAAACAAGATATAGAGGATATTATATAATGCAAAATGGATAATTTGACTACACTAAATTAAAAAAGTTTTTGTACAAATAAAACCATTGCAACCAAAATTAGAAGGAATATAGAATGAAAACTTAGAGGTCCCTAGAAATATCTCTGAAAACTACTGCACAAAACCCTAGAAGCCTGGGACAGTATACTCTCCTTTCTGGGAGCAGAACACCACCTTAACAGAGTTAAGATCAGATCATAGACTGGGAATGACTACACATCTATACCTCTATCAAATTGTTTGCTTTCTCAATTAAAGGGGAATTGTGGGATGGAAGGGAGAGAATTTGGAATTCAAAGTTTTAAAAATAAATGTTAAAAAATTGTTTTTACATGTAATTGGGGAAAAATAAAATACTAAATAATTTTTCAAAAAAGAGTCCTCCATCCCTTAAGAAAGTAATGGAAAAAAAATGTTAGTAAAAAAGATAAAATTTAAATTGCTCCAAGGACACAACTCTTTTTTCCCTTTCTTGCAGAGAGCTGATTGTTAAACATTTATCTGTATAGCACTCAGTCTTAAGTGCTTGCCTGATGATAGCCTTGGGAAGACAATCGATGGGTCAATGAGCATTTATTTGTTCAGTTGTTTTCAGTCTCCTCCTACTCTTCGTGACCCTGTGACCCCATTTGGGGTTTTCTTGGCAAAGATACTGCAATAGTTTGCCATTTCCTTCTCCATCTTATTTTACAGATTAGGAAAGTGAGGCTAGCACTGTTAAATGATTTGTGCAAGGTGTGCTTCTGAATGTGAGGCTGGATTTGAACTCAGGTCTTCCTTAGGCCCTACCCTCTACCCACTGTACTACCTTGCTTATTAAGTTCCAGGAAAGGAGAAAATACAATTATTTTCATAAAAGAAAGTGATATATTTGAAACATTTTTATTATTATTTGAATTTTCCCTCCTTTCATTCAATAGTAAACAAGCTTTATTCTATCTTATACAAAGTCTTGCTTTAAAACATAGAAAAGAAGGTTTCTCTGCATGAAAATCTCTTGAGGTATTGAAAGGAGGAGGAAAGAGATGCCAGCATTTAAAGAAAGAATCCTAGACTCTAATGAATATTAATTGAAAGAAGTGTGCTTGGTTATCCCTGTGGATAACTTCTGGGCTTGAGAAGCCTTATCTGTTAAAAAAAAAAAGATTTTGAACCAAATTTCATCTAAAATCCATCTTAACTTTAAATTTCATGGACTTTTAGTATCACCTAACACCTTCCTTTAAACTTTCATGTGGATGATTAAGGTTAAAATTAAAAGTTGCTGTTTGGCTCAAGAGGGCAAAGAGGAAGAACAAGAGGAAATGAATGGATACAAAGAGGCCAGTTAAAGCTTGACAACTTGTTGAAAAAAAAATATTTCTTAGCAATTTTCCTAGCAATTTGGGCTAACCCCCCCAACTTCCCATCCATTAATTTCTTTGGAAGGCAATAGATTCTCCTTCATTAATGGTCTTCGACCAAGGGGCAGATGGCTATTGATTCTTGTACATTCTAGCAAGTTGGATTCTGTTGCAAGGATAGATTGAATTGGACAGTTGTTGAGTTCTTTTCTAGCTCAGAAATTCTGTGATTCTGAAATAGGTCACCTGGCTTCTAGTCTGGTTTAGTTTATGACCCTAATGAATCTAATTTTAATATCTTGATAAATCCATTTTTAGCACTGAATAAAAGGAAGGTGTTAGGTGACACTAAAAGTCCATGAAATTTAAAGTTAAAATGGACTTCAGATGAAATTTGGTTCAAAACCTTTTTTTTTTTTTTAACAGATAAGACTTCTCAAGTCCAGAACTTAATTAATTGAGAAAATATCATAGATTTAAAGACTAGAAGGAATCTGGGAGGTAATCTAATCAGACAATCTCTTTTTACAGATGGGAAACAAATGTTGGGAGTTTGAACAACTTGTCCAAGAGGATGAAACTGGGCCACAAGTGGTTTCCATAACTGTATTTTTATATAGGTTAACCTTGGTCATTCAGGTGGTGAGTGGCATATTTAAACTCATGGCTCAGAATCCAATATTCTTTTCAATATACCCCCAAGCATTTTATCATTTTCCCCATGAAACATACTTATTAACTAAATTTCCTATCAAATGCTGATGCCATAATCCTTTTAATTACCTGGGCTCACAACCTCAAAGAAATCCTGAATATCTGTCTCCTCACCCTCATCCTCTCTGACCAATCAGTGGTCAAGTACCATCCATTATCCCTCTGCAGAGGAATTGTGAGAAAAGAGCTTTATCAACAGCTATACAAATAGGTGCTGGACAGTAAGAACCATGTGGGGTTTTCCTCAGACTCTTCCCACTTTGGCACTTTGGAGGATCTAAGCTTCCAAGATCTTCCCAAGTTGCTTCCCTAGGACACCAGGTCCAGCCTTTACTTGAAAAGTTCAAAAACCACCCCAGATGACCTGACCTGGAGTTAAGGTGGTTACAACTGGTGTCATATTATCAAAACTCTCAGTCCAGGAAGATTCAGTATAGGAAGTTATACTCTCCACAGCTGCTTCTGAAGGTGCATCCTTCTCAGAATAAGATAGGACAACAAACACCATGGTACTCAGAAAAGTCTTCATTTTTCCTGTAGTTCAACCTGAGAATGGAAAGAGAAAGAAAGAAAGAAAGAAAGAAAGAAAGAAAGAAAGAAAGAAAGAAAGAAGGAAGGAAGGAAGGAAGGAAGGAAGGAAGGAAGGAAGGAAGGAAGGAAAGAGGGAGGGGGAAGAAAAGAAAAGAAAAGAAAAAAGAAAGAAAGAAAGAAAGAAAGAAAAAGAAAGAAAGAGAAAGAAAGAAGAATGGAAAGGAAGGAGAGAGGGGAAGAGGAAGGAAGAGAGGGAGAAATAAAGGAAGTGAGGAAGGAAGAAGAAAGGAAGGGAGGGAAGAAGTAGAAAGATTATTATTAGACATTTCCTATGAGTGAGCTCATTTGTGTGCTGGGCATACAAATAGAAATATTGAGATAGTTTGTAGGGGCGGCTAGGTGGCACAGTGGATAGAGCACTGGCCCTGGAGTCAGGAGTACCTGAGTTCAAATTTGGCCTCAAACACTTAATAATTACCTAGCTGTGTGGCCTTGGGCAAGCTACTTAACCCCATTGCCTTGCAAAAACCTTTTAAAAAAGAGATAGTTTGTGCTCTTAGGCACTCATACTCTAAATAGAAAGATGACGCCTAAAGGTACAGGGTCAGAAAAGGTTCTGTGGTCCTTAGATTTCATCAGAAGGTCAAATGACAGTGTCTGGAGGGTATAGAGGCATCCTAGATGGGATAGTCTGGTAAGCTTCCATCTCCTCAAAGAGAACAGAGTTGATGACTTCCCCCAATCCCACCAAGTGGTAGAGGCAGTTAGTTCATCATGAATAGTAGCCCAGCTATGAAGAAGTGAAGATAAAGGGGAAGGTGTCCCCAGTAGTGGTGAGGCTTCTTGCTACCTAAATGGTGAGGTGGGTCTGGGGGCAGGTAAAGGGGTTGTCCATTTTGCTTCTCAGAGATGTCCAATGGTTTTAATTGTTTAGAACTGAAATCATGTTTATTGCCATTTCTAAAAGCAGAGCATTGTCAGAAAATGGAATAGTGTGACCAAAGATTTTTAGGATCAAAAAGTTTCTCAGAAAATAAACTTATAGTGGGGGGGGGGGCAGTGTCATGGAAAAAAAAAGTACTGGGTTCTAGCTCTGCTTCTGACACCCATTGGTGAAGCATCAAATCTCTTTGTACCTTAGTTTCCTTATCTGTAGAATGGGAATGAGAGGCAGCATACCACAGCAAATAGAGGACTAGCCTGCGAGTCAGGAAAATTGGATTTTCATTTCATTTCTATCAAATACTACCTATGTGAAAAGTCAATTAGCACCAATTAGCACCAGTTAGCCCAGGTCAATTCTCTATGACTCTTTGCTGCAGAGAACTTGCAATCTGTCTTGACGGAGGTAGTATCTACAATGTTGATTCTCAATGTTGATGAAATTCACCCCCCTCTCTCAAAAAGAATATTACTTGTAGGACCTACCCTACAGCATTGTGAAGACTCAAGACAGATAGAACAAACTTCGGAAAATTTCAGAGTTCTATATAAGATGTTGCTAAAAGTCATAAAGCTGTTTTTTAAAGACTCTTAAATTTTAAAACCCATGCTAAAACTTTTGGGATATTCTGTATAAATGTCAGTCTGTCAACAAACATTCATGAAATGCCTATGATGTTTCAGATACTGTCAGAACACAAAAGAATTGAGAGTCCCTATCCTCAAGGAGCTTACAGGCTAATGAGGCAGACATCCAGAAACAAATTTATAGAAACAAGCCATATGCAAGTAATAAGTAAATAAAAGGGGAAAGGCAGAGTTGGAACTTTTAAATTACAGAACAGAGAAAATCAGAGCTTGGAAGGATCCTAGAATACAGACCACAGAGTGCACCACCAATTTTACAGAGAAGGAAACTGAGGCCTAGAGCTGGATAAGCAACCTCCCTCCCCAGGGTGTCACAATTAACCAAGGGCAGAGACAAGATTCAAATCCAGTCCATCTGTTTCTTTTATGGATGGAAGAGGGGCACAGATTATTATTATTATTAATGTTATCATTATCATTATCATTATTTTTCCTCTTTCACTCATCATCATATTATTATTATTCCTTTCAATTATCATTTTTATCATTTTTTCTTTTTTCCATCATCATTATTATTGCCATTATTTTTCCTCTTGCAGTCATCATCATTATAACTCTTTCAATCATCATTATTGCTATTATTTTTCCTCTTTGAATCATTATTGTTTTTATTATTATTTGTCCTTTCAACCATCATTTTTATTATGATTTTTTCTTTTTTAATCATCATCATTTTTCTTCTTTGAATCATCTTCATTATTGTTTTTATTATTATTCCTTTCAATCATCATTTTTCTTTTTCAATCATCACCAACATCATCATTATTATTGTATTTCCTCTGAATCATCATCATTCTTTATTTTTTCCATTTTTCAGTCATAATTATTATTATCTTTCCTCTTTGAATCATTATTGTTTTTATTATTTGTCCTTTCAATCACCATTTTTATTATGATTTTTTCTTTTTAATCATCATTTTTCTTCTTTGAATCATCTTCATTATTGTTTTTATTATTATTCCTTTCAATCATCATTTTTCTTTTTTCTTTTTCAGTCATCACCAGCATCATCATTATTATTGTATTTCCTCTGAATCATCATCATCATTGTCTTTATTTTTTCCATTTTTCAATCATAATTATTATTATCTTTCCTCTTTGAATCATCATTATTGTTTTTATTATTTGTCCTTTCAATCATTTTTATTATTTTTTCTTTTTTAATCATCATCATTTTTCTTCTTTGAATCATTTTCATTATTGTTTTTATTATTATTTGTCCTTTCAATCACCATCATCATCATTATTACTGAATCATCATCATCATCATCATTATTGTCTTTATGATTATTTGCCCTTTTTCAAGGGGGCATCTGGGGGCTGCGGGGACCCGCCGTTGGGGGGGCGGCCCACCGCCGGTCCCTCTAGGGTGCTCTGTGGCACACACTCCACACTACTGTCTTTTCTGACCCGCTCCCACCCGAGCCCAGCTTGAGCGCCAGCACACCCAGGTGTGGAGCAGGGGCAGGTGATGGAAGGGGCGAGGCTTCGGTGGAG